>NC_086327.1:60850484-60910571 GCF_036172605.1 Pelobates fuscus | reverse complement strand
CAGCCCACATCTCGCTGTCCAGAGAAACCATATCCACATAGGGCTGCAAACACTGCTTGGATTGAGGATGCCAGCAGTCCAATGATCAGCTCCAGCTGGTGTCGTGTGATCTGCAGGCAGGACAGCATGCGACACAGTTTCTTGTGGATGGTCTGAATCTTGGATGTTTGCCTCAGCGCTCTGGAGTTAACAAAGAAACTGAGGAAGTCTGTGCATCTCGAAGGAGTCAGACAGGACTTCTCCCAGTAGATGATGAAACCCAGGTGAGAGAGGAGATCTATTGTCCACTGCAGATGCCGCAGGAGGATGGAGCTATCCTGTGTCGTGTCCAGGGTATTATCCAGGTAAACAACCAGACGCAGGTCCCTGGATGTACATGTCCTTCAGATCCAGTTTTGCTATCCAATCGTCGCGTAGGAGCAGGTCCCGCAGAAGGTGAATGCCTTCCATCTTGAAATGGTGGTAATGCACAAAGGCGGACGCAGGTTGATAACAGGGCGGATCGGACTACCTTTCTTTTCCACCAAGAAAATGTTGCTGAGGACCTAGGCAGGGGTTGCGGGTGATAGTTCTATCGCCCCTTTTCCGTGGAGGGCCGACAATTCTTAGTCTATCAACTTGCAATCTCGCAGGGAGATTGAGATCGGGCGAGGTAGAGTAATGTGGCAAGGTGTATCAACCAACTTTATGTGGAAACCCCTAATGGTGCCTAGGATCCAAGCATCAGAGGTGATGGCCCACCAGGCTGGTAAAAAAATATGGAGTCTGCCCCCTACACCAACGTGAGGCAAAGGAGTTTCCTTTGAAGCCTCTTGACTTCCATGGTCTAACACGTGAGGGGAAGAAGGGGGACCAGCCTCTTGCCTCCTGTGTAGACGACCTCTGAATCTACCGGCCCTGGTAGAGACCGCCTCTGAAATACCCTTCTCATGGAGAACTGGGCCTTATCAAAGGCGGTAAGTGCCCCCACTAAACACCCCAGGTCTTTTATAAAATCCCAAACAAAAGGTCCTGGGCATCCTTGCCCATCTAGTCTTGCGCAGTTCTATAGACGGAAGCATTGACGCTGCCTGCAATGCAGATAGCCCTCTGAACCCAACCACTTCCGGGTCAACCTGTCTGTTATCTGCACTGGTGTCTTTTGCCAGACCAAAGATGTCCATATGCGCATCTTGGCAAGATTTTAGTGCCGAATGCAAACCCTTACCTTGTGTTCCATCCCAATTTTGTAAAGAACTGGGTCATTTTTGGGTCAACAACATGGGTCCCACACACTTTATTGGGCACCAAAGGCTTTGGGCATTCAGCCCTAAGTTTACTCCAGGCCACCTTGTTGATGCGGCGCCGCACCGAGGTCTCCAGGTAGCTTGCCACATGATCTGCCATTCGGCCGACCTAGGATGATGGAGAACATCCGAATTGAACATATGTGTAACAGATCCCCTATACTCCAGATGAGTATATCCATTACAAGTCTCCCAACTCCCAAGTAAATCAGTGATTAGAGCCCTTGGTTACCCAAACCCTTTTTGCAGAGTCTTTCCATGGCCCATAGTCCTGCTGAGGCTAGCTAGCAGGCTCCTCCAGGAGCTTGTGACGAAGGCGAGTTCGTCACAATATGTTTTCCAGACAGATCCAGGAGAGTGGAGCTGTGGCAGTGGGGGAAACACTCCGAGATTCACTCGCAGCACTGTACTAACTCAATTCTCTCCAGACACAAAAAAACACACATTTTTATAAACACCAAAAGTACCTTTAAAACATCCCACATCCCCTTATAGCCCCGATCTGGGCGAACAACATATCCAAAAATCACCCAGATTGGTTCAGGGGTTCAGGAAGGTCCCATGCCCAAAACCGTTCCATAGAATATCAGTTAATTGCCGCCGGGGGACCGACCCGGAACCGCAAAGTTTTCATGCCGAAAATAGTTCCAGGGCATTTGTGGCTAAGTCCCGCTGAAGTCTGTTCGTAGTTTTAGTCCATGTGAACGGCCGCCAGTGAGCTAGCGTTCGGTTCTATGGAAAGTGCCGAACCGGGGGAATAAAATATAGGTCTTTACAGTCGCTGACCTGGCCCATAGTCTTTTGGCAGGAGACTGGCAAGCAGGCTTCTCCAAATTCTGTGGCGAGGTTCTTTTTGCCACACATCTCCCTATACAACCAAGCATTCTGCTAGCTTTTCCTGCTGCTCTCTTACGTTGTCTGTCTACCTTTAAGTCATCAGAAATAATTACCCCTAAATCCCTTTCCTCAGATGTTGAGGTTAGGACTCTATCAAATATTCTGTACTCTGGCCTCTGGTTTTTACGTCCAAGTAGCATTATCTTGAACTTATCCATATTAAATGTCAGCTGCCACAACTCTGAACATTTTTTTTCTCGTTTACCTTAATCATTTGCCATTTGGCTTATCCCTCCTGGAACATCAACCCTGTTACATATCTTGGTATCATCAGCAAAAAGACATACCTTACCATCAATACCTTCTGCAATATCACTAATATTCATGAGGTACCCCACTGGTGACAAAACCATGCTTTGAATATACTCCATTGATTGCAATCCTCTGTTGTCTGTCACTCAGCCACTGCCTTACCCATTCAACAATATTGGAATCCAAACTTAAAGGACCACTATAGGCACCCAGACCACTTCAGCTCAATGAAGTGGTCTGGGTGCCAGGGCCTTCTAGTTTTAACCCTGCAGCTGGAAACATAGCAGCTTCAGAGAAACTGCTATGTTTACAGTGAGCGTTAATCCAGCCTCTTGTGGCTGTCTTACTGATGTAAGAGCCTCGAGTGCGGCACTGATGTCTGCAGGAGGAGGAGAGTTCCCCAGTGCCAAGGGAGCCTTGCGCTGGAGAAAGGTAAGTAGCTGAAGGGGTTTTAACCACTTCAGCCCAGCGGTAGGGAGGCCATGAGGGTGGGTGGGACCTAAGAACTACATAGTGCCAGGAAAACAAGTTTGTTTTCCTAGCACTGTAGTGGTCCTTTAAAGATTGCAGTTTTTTGATCAGCCTTCTATGTGCAACAGTTTCAAAAGCCTTACTGAAATCTAGGTAAGCAATGTCTACTACACCACCCTGATCTATTATTTTAGTTACCCAATCAAAAAAAATCAATAATATTAGTTTGGCATGATCTCCCTGAAGTAAACCCATGTTGTCTCTGGTTTCCATTACTTTCCCCACTATTATAGTAAGGCTTACTGGTCTATAATTGCCCGACTCCTCCCTACTACCTGTGGCAAACCTACCCACTTCAGACTATATGGCTGTGACTTTAAAGGTTGTCCTGAACACTGCTGCAATATTATGTTTAAATGTATTTTACTTACTGTGTGAAAATGTCTGCTTGCATGTATAACCTATAGCATTCGTATGCTAGCAGCCGAAAGCTGCTAGCATTCACATGGTTGTTTCACGAACAGCCACTTTACCGGCTGTTCGTGGAACGAACCAAGTACTGAACTAGAGCCCACACACTGAGGGTCGTGTGGCTCCAATTAACGGATTGCAACATTGTTGCAATCGGTAGTTAAGTGCTTTCCTGGGTGGCCGTCGTTCGACTACCGACCACGCGGCGGGCGGCCATCTTGGATCCTTTGTTAGCCCAGCGGTGTTTGGTCGTCGAGCGCCGGGAACTAAAATCGGCTACTCAACGACACGAACACCGCTGGACTTCCAGGCCGTTCGGGAGCTCCGGTCTTTTAGTATTGGGTTCCCGAATCGGTGTTCGGTACTTTTAGGTGAATGCAATAGAAATTGTTTTCGTGTAACGTTCGGTTATTTAAGCTGGGATCTGAGCAGTACTCACATGAAATATGCGCTCAGACCCCAGCTATCTACCGAACGGCCGTTCATATTAATCACACGAATAAAACAAAAGTTATGTATTTTTATGTTAAAAGCCGGTTCTGCTGTACGGAGGGATAATCCACTTAACAGGATTGTGACGGAACGCTGGCACTCCGACTGAGTACCTCCGCCAATCGATGCTCTTGAGGACTCCAACCAACACCATCAGCACTGCAGACCCCACTTCCAGCGATACAGCTGCGCCGGGTCTCGCCGTCTCCACCAACCCTGGATCCACGACCAGGATCCAGCTCCCAGTGGGTGAACCTCTCCTAAATTCAGAGAGCGTAGCAGGAACAAATCAAGCTATTGCAAGAGCTTACTCTGGGGAGTAAGCGATTATATCAACCCCCAGAGTGTAGATTTCCCTTCCCCCAAACATGAGCCAAGGCTTCAAGAAAGGTTCAAGATGATCTGATTTTAATGACCACACACTGGCTTTTATGCAAGTCCCCATGCAAGGGGACATCCCACAGGGTGGGACACAGTACAACCAATCACAGACAATACAAACAAAACACTCCCACAGTGACATCACAATCCTTCCTCTCTATCTCTATGGAGATAATTGGGAAGTAATCAAATTATCTCCCAGGACCGAGGCAAGACTCCATTAACCACATGGTTACAAAAAGACATAAAATTACACAATGTTACAATTACTACATAAAACATATACATGCAACATATCCCCAGATAGCTTAGATCTGAGTGCACATTATTATTGAATGGCGCTCAGATCACATACATACAATTCAATCGCCATGGAGCCAAAGTCTTTTCCATAGTCTTTGGTTACACGAATAGGCTCCATGGCATAGCTATCTGGGGTAGCACTACTCACATACTGAAAGTCCCAAACACTTCTGCAGAAATACCCAAATAAACCTTATTGCAGGGTAAAATACAGCTATCAGCACAGGGCCCATAGTCGGAAGGCAGGAGGCTAGCAATTAGTCCTCTCCAGGCACAAATGGCAAAGGGCACTTCGTCACACATCTTCCCTTTGGGGGGAAGACTAAACAGGTACCTGACCTTCTGCCGGTCAGTACCTAGGTTAGTCGGGCAGCCCACCCACAAAGAAAAATCAGCAGAGTAGCCACCCACAATAAACGGTACTGGCTTGTAGGTCCCAGGGTGTAGCGGGACAGTTCAGCATCCTCGGTCTCCCTGGTGCAGCTATGTAAACCGCTACCTGGGGGGCAGAGGCCAGCTCTTCCTCTGGGATAGCCTGCAGGGTCTCAGGCTCTGAACAAGGGACAAGTGTAGGGCAGAGGCCAGCGATACTCTGCCCAGGTGCCAGCTCTTCCACTGGGATAGCCTGCAGGGGGTCAGGCTCTGGGCAAGTTACAAGGCCAGCGGCGCTCTGCTCAGGTGCCAGCTCTTCGGCTGGGAGGGGGTCAGTGGGTATTGCAGGTTCATTGTAGCCGTGGAGGGGAGGGCTTACTTACCTCCTCCTCCTGGTATCCCTGCAGGGATAGTTGGGGATCTGGACCACCCATCCAGCATCCCTGTAGGACTGGCACAGAGACCGTGGTCCCATCTGCGCCAGTGTGGTTAGGGTTGTTCTCCCCCTCAACCGGTATCTCCTGCTGCGGTGGGAGAGGGAGGCCGGCTGCCCCCACTCCCCAGGACGCTGGTTGCTGTAAGGTGGAGGGATCTACCATCACCTCCTCCTGGAACTCAGGCCGCCGCTGGGGAGAGAGAACAGTTGTCTCCCCTCCCTGTGAGATGCACTGCCGCTGGGGATCTGGGCCGGGTACCCAGCATTCCTGTAGGGCCGGTGGAGAGACCTCGGTCCCATCTCCACCTGCCAGCTGTGGGTCTTCCCAGGACCGTTCTATAAGGTTGCTCACCTCTGGGGCTGGTTGGACAGAAGAGGGTACGGTGTCCAGGTAATCCTCTGGGCTGAGGTCCAGTGCTAGTTGATAGTCGAACAGTTGATAGTACTCCTGTTCTAGCTCCCATTCGATTGTGATCAGGCGGTTGATATCTGGTCCCAGTCCAGTAGTATCAGGGGGCTCCAGTACATGCAATCGCCCTCCCCTGATGTCCCAATACCGGGACTTCTCTGTGCTGCCAAAGTCACTGTCCACCTCCACCAATGCCTCCCATAACAGACCAGGGCCATCGTAGTCACTGGCCTCTTACTCTCTGCCACCCAGGGGCACCTCTGGACCGAGTACCACTGTAGTGCCCGGTAAGCCTCATCTAGCCACAGTTCTTTTCTGATTAACCTCTGCAGTTCCAGCACCCACTCTCTCGGGGCCAGATACCCTAGGAAGGGCATCCTCAGTGCTGCTTGTTTCTGACTGCGCTGTGCTTCGCTTGGGAGGTTTTCTCCTAAGGACCTTGGAGTGTCCACTCCAAGGCCTCGTGCCAGAGATCTCGCCGTATCCCATCTCTCCAGGCCAGCTCCTCGGCTGAAATAGGGCCACACTCCTGGGCCAAGGCATTTTGTAGTCTCCATAGGAACTCCTCCTCGTAGGGTGACGCTACCCGGTGGCTAGTTTGCTCCATCCCTTTGAGTTCCTCTGAAGCTGCACGAGTGCTAGCATTGCCCTCAATTATAAATCTGTAACTCCACACGTTACCAGTGTCTCCGAGCTGTTGGTCCTCGCACTAGGACGCCATCCCACCGCTGCCACCAGTTGTGACGGTACAATCCTTTACTCCGTCAAGCATTCCCTTCTTCCCATAAAATAAAATCACCAAGTAATCCAGAGTAATAAATCGCTGGTATTGCCAAATAATCCACACATGAGCCAAAGCTTAATGCTGGAACAAGACTGACTTTTTTTTTTTTTTATAAATTCTTTATTTTTGTTAGTGCATGAAATAACATTTCGGTTTTCTGAACCACAATAGTTGCAGAGAACCCGTGGATAACAGTACAAAACATGTTATATAGATAACAGTGCACATATTTTTTAAAATAACAATTAACCTATGAATGAGCATGAACGAGATTGTCAGACGTTTTAAATGGTGGGTAATGACAATGCATAGGATAAAGTAACTGTAGGTAGGAAAGATATATAACTTATGCAATATCGATGTTATTGTAATTGTAAGCCCGAAATTTCAGTTAATTTGTACTCTTTTCCAATTCTTAATTTGTATATCAACAGGTATGCAGAATGAAACTTAGGATGGCTTGCGCAGAAGCCTTTGCGTTTGTGGTTGCTTAAGCGGTATGACAGAAAGGAAGGTTTGGTTAGGAGCATGCGTATCGAATTTTTGGTATCATACAGTTGACTTGCACAGAAGCCTTTTCTGTGGGCTCATATAACCTTGCCTGTTGTGGGTATTTATTTTCTTTTTGTTTTGATTTCTATTATCGTATGTACCTTTGAAGGCGTTTGGTTGCGGTGACTAGGTTTCGTCGGGGGAGGAGGAAAATAGGTATAATAACTCGGGAGTGGGGACAGGGTTAAAGAGTTTGTATATCGTGGTTGTATGTTCTGTCGTCGGTGTTACGTCACCACCTCTTATCTGCTTCAGGTGCTTTAGATATCGGTCTTTTATGTGGCCTTTAGTCGCTGTCACGACTGTTTGTTGTGGCTCTGGGGATTGGGGAGAGGGGTACAGAACTTGGTCGAGGGTGGGGTAGTTCTCTGTCTGGCGATGTAGCCGGGGAGGTTTGGGTCTGGTCTCCTACGGTTGCGTGGTGTGTCTGTTGTAGTAGTTTAGTGTTGCATCTCGATGTTGTTGGGTGTGGGGGGCAGGGTGTGAGGTGGGGTTGTTGTGTGTGTGTGTGTGTATGTGTTCGTGGGTACTTTTGGTGTGTTTTTTTTGGGGGGGTGGGAGGGTGTGGTCAGTCTCGGTGAGTGGTTCGTGTGAGTTTTGGTTTGGGTCGGGGAGGGTAAGTGTTAAGTGGTGCGTGTTGAATGCAGGAACGTGGTGGTGATATCTGTCTTATCGGTGTCTGTTTGGGTAGGGTCCCTCCCAATTGGGGTTCTTAATGTAGTCATGTCTGGGCTGGGGGGGGGGGGGGGGTGTGTGTGTGTGAGTCTGTCATTTTGTTATCCGTTGTAGGTTAGGGTGGTGTTTGTGGTGGGTTGGCTGGTGGGTTGTTGGCTTGTGGTGTCAGTGTGGTAGTGTTGCAATGTTGGGGGAGGCGTGGTTGAGGTGTGTGCTAGGGGAGGGGGGAGAGAGAAGGGGGGGAGAGAGAGAGAGAGAGAGAGAGAGAGGGGAGGAAGAGCAGGGCCAGAGAAGGGGAAGATCGCGCATCCTCCGCCCCCCCCCCCCCTCCTCCCAGGGAAGGAGCGGGGGGATTTGGGTGGCAGGGGTTATATGTGAAGGAGGTTATGGCAGTGTTGCCACTCTCGTTATCCAAGGGTCCCATACCTTGTGGAAAGATTTAGTTGTGTCATGGATCAGGGCTGATAGTTTGTCCATTTCTACGGCTTCTTCTATGCGCCTTTGGACTTCGGGCATGGAGGGGGTGGTGTTGTTGCCCCAGTGTCTGGCTATGGTTCTTCGTGTGGCTAGTGCCACCCGGGCTGTGAGCTTATTTTGGGTGCGTGTTAGGGTGTCATGTGGTTTAGAGAGAAGCCATATCCAGGGGTCTAGTGGTAGATTGCTGTGGAGCATTCTGTTTATCATCTGGGCTATTTCCCTCCAAAGTGGGGCAATTTGGGGACATTCCCACCAGAGGTGGAGGTAGGTGCCTTGCTCCCCACATCCCTTCCAACAACGGTCTGAGGTGGAGAAACGCATTTGTTTCAGCCTCAGGGGGGTGATGTACCATCGGAACATCGTCTTGTAAGCTTGTTCCTTGTGTGTAACGCAGATTGTGAGCGAGGCCGTGGCGTCCCATATATCTTTCCAGTCTGATGGGTCTTCTGGTTGTCCTATATCTTTTTCCCATGCTGCTGTGTATGAAAGAGCTTCATGGGAGGTGGAGTTGTGGAGTATTCCATAGATAGTGGATATCTGCCCCTTTTGTATTGGGGAGTGCATGCACATTTTTTCAAAGGTCGTGGCTGGTGTGATGGCCGCTTGGTGGTTAGGCGGTTGGGACAAGAAGCTTCTGATTTGCAGGTAGCGGAAGTGGTCGAACGTGGTAAATGGTGTGGTGTTCGGTAGCTCCGGGAAGGGGAGTAGTTGTGGTCCCCTGAAAAAGTGGCAGAATCTGATCAGTTCGTTATCTTCGAACCGTGCAAAATCCTGTGGGGTCATTCCTGGTTCGAATTGGGTGTTGCGTAGTATGGGTGTCAATGGGGATGGGGAGTTGATCATTTTATGTTTGCGAGTGGCTTGGTCCCAGAGTTGTATGGAGTGTGTTAGCGCGGGTGTTGTGGGGGGGGTCTGTGGTCTGTCTTTTTTTGGTAGCCAGAAGAGTAGGGAAGGGAAGTCCCGACCGAGCAGATCATGTTCCAGGTCTACCCAGATTTTTTGTCCCGCTGGGGCGTGTAAGTTCTGTATTTGTGCGAGTTGGGCCGCCTGGTGGTAATCCCATAAGTTGGGGAGGCCTAAACCCCCCATTTTATGTGGTACGTACAGTGTTGCTCTTTTAACCCTTGCCTTTTTCCCCGCCCAGATGAATTTGTCTATACGTGTCTGTAGAGTTCTGAAGTCTGCTTTGGATATGGGTATAGGCAGGGCCTGAAATAGGAATAGGAATCGCGGGAGGAGGTTCATCTTTATAGATGCCAGGCGGCCGAGCCAGGAGATGGAGAGATGTTGCCAAGTCTCCAAGTCTTGTGTCGCTTTGGTTAGTAGTGGGCGGTAGTTAAGTTGATACGTCATGTTTAGTTCTGCAGGCAGTCGCGTTCCCAGGTACTGTATGGACTGTGGTTCGTATCGGAACGGGTGCTTTGATTTAAGTGCCTCTAGAGCGTCGTGAGGGACGTGGATTGGTAGAGCTTCTGTCTTGCTGAGGTTTAATTTGTATCCTGACACTGTTGCGTAATCTTCCAGGAGGGCCAGTAGTGGGGGGAGGGATGTTGTGGGTTCTGTCAGCGTCAACAGGAGGTCATCCGCGTAGGCCGCCACTTTATATTCTGCGTCCCGGTTTTTAATGCCGGTTATGGTTGCGTCTTGTCGGATTGTCTGTAGGAGGGGTTCCAGGGAGAGGGAGAGGGGAGAGGGGGCAGCCTTGTCTTGTACCGTTGTGGATCGTGAAGGTGGAGGTTGGGCGTTCGGGATAAGGAGATTTGCTGTGGGTTGGGAGTACAATCCTTTGATCATTTCGATAAAGGTCGTGGGGAAGCCCATTTTGTTGAGGGTTGCGAATAGGTAGGGCCAGAGAATGCGGTCAAATGCCTTCTCGGCGTCTAGGGAGAGGAGGAGTGTGGAGTGTTTGCGTTTGTTTGCTAGCCAGATGAGGTTGAATGTTCTCCTGGTGTTGTCGCTTGCCTGGCGGTGTGGGATGAAACCTACCTGGTCCGGGTGTATCAGTTTAGGTAGGAATGGGAGAAGACGGTTGGCAAGTAATTTCGTGAGGATTTTGATGTCGGTGTTGAGTCGTGATATGGGTCTGTAGTGACCCGGGTCTTGGTGGTCCTTATCAGGTTTCGGTATTAGGCATATGTTTGCCCTTAACATGTCTGGGGGGGGGGTTCCCCGTCCATGATGGAGGTGAATAGTGTTAGTAGGTGCGGGATGAGTTCAGTTGGGTAAGTTTTGTAATAGAGGGAACAAGACTGACTTTTAATGACATCCACTCTGCTTTTATGCCATTCTCCCATGCAAGAGAGACGCCCACAAACAATTATGAATTACCCAATCACACAATGGTTACATCCCCCACATCTCCTCCCCTTAGCCTGAGAGGTTATACATACAGTTTAAAACATACTTTTTACCTAACATTCATAACTCTCAAACTATACATCCAATTTTAATAAAAGTCACATGTTCTTAATCAGCACATTCCAAATACAAACATACCCAAAAATCATTTGAATCCGTTCAGCCGTTCGGGAGTTTTAGTTAGCCGTTTTAGTTCCATAGATTTAGTGGCACGCACCACTGACCGTGTTCGACTAAATTAAAATGGCCGCTGCCACTTGTTCGGTTTTCGAATGGCGGCCACTTCGATGACTTCGGCACCTCGACTGCTTCGGCACTTCGATTGCATCTGAAGTGCCAATTTAAAAGTACAAATCCTTCCTCTGGAAGCTAAAGGGCCAGCAGCAGCACAACGAAAATCCATTGTGCCCAAATTTTGTTATTAACGGGCCAAACCTCCCAGGGACCATAATCACATGGCAAGAGGCTGGCAAGCAGTCCTCTCCAGGCCCAAGTGGCGAAGGGCACTTCGTCACAAAGAAAATTCTAGTGGGAGTATCCCTCTCTCACAGCAGTGGGAGAACTGCTCTGTAAATTAAGTTTCCCATGTAGTCCAGTCCTGTAATACCCCTGTGATGTGACTCAGGAAACCCCTTCCATGGGGAATTGCATAAATACTGGAGCATGTGAATAAAGACCTCAGTTGACTCCCAGAACTGTGTTTCGTCCGGTTACTGGGGGATTTGGGATATTGCCTTACTTTTCAGCGCTTTACTTTGGATTACTCTCTTAACCAGCTGAGATATTGGGATTTCATATTGCAGCTCCACTACACTACCTTTCTTGTGAATGGGCACAGCATTCGCTAACTTCCAATCCTGCTAACAATAATTGGGAGGAGAGGGGAGGCGGGAGAATGGTGTATAAGTTCAGAAGGGCTGAAAGAGCAGGGCATGAACCCAGATAATGAGTTAGTGAAAAGAACTAGCTCTTAACTAGCTCTTAAGGGCCAATCTTCTGGAATAAAAGGGAATCCTGACATGTCACACATGCCATGTGTCCTTAAGGGGTGTAACCTTAGAGTATTGATGGTTAATTATTTATAATGTAACTTGTATTATTGTAATTGATAAACAGTATGTAAAGACAATATTTTATATTGCCACCAGCTAGAGACAAAACTTGGCCATGTAGGAAATATAGACAATCAAAGAAAGAGATACTTGGTGACCTATTAACAATATATACAGTGTTGCAAAAGTGGCAAATATTGGTATAAAATATTGTCTTTATATACTCTCTTAACAATTACAATATTAAAAGTTACGTTTTAAATAATTAACCATCCATATTTGAGGGTTAAGAGCTTGTTAACTTTGATTGGTTAAATAAATTTGTTAATGGTTTTGCTTGTACACCACTAATATCTTTTAATAACCCTGGGTGTATTCCATCAGATCCCATTGACGTATTTGTCTTTACTTTTGACAGTTGAAATCGAACCTCTTCCTCTGTAAACTCACTTGTAACAAATGACTCATTTGTCCTTTTTTTCTAACTGAGGCCCCTTTCCTTCATTTCCGTCTGTAAATACTGAACAAAATATTGAGTCAGTCAGCTAGACCTTTATCCTCTTCTACATGCCTTCCTTTTTTTTATTTAACTAATCCTTGTTTCACTTTACTTTTCTCATTTATGTATCTAAATAATGTTTTGTCCCCCCTTTTTTTATTTTTTTATTTTTTACTGACTGTAAGTTTCTCTTCTGTGTGTGATTTGGAAGTTCTTACAACTTGCTTAGTCTTTTTCTGCTTAACTTATAGATCTGTCTATCTTCCTCACTCTGGTTTTTTTTTTTTTTTTTCAATATCTTGATTTTAATTTATATTTCCAAATATAGCAAATCAAAGAAAGAAGGGGGGGTACAGAAAGGAAGAGGGGATGGGGGTACAGACATTGGTAGAGCTCAATATGGTTCTTGATGACGCAGATCAAGTATTCAATTAGTCAGATACAACAATTCAAAGGATGTACATTCTGGATTAAAGGAAAATATACATTGCAACGGAGAACCAAGGTGCGGTATACTGGGGTCAGGTGACACTGTTGTATGTGGATTAAGTCATCATGCGTCAGCACATCCCTCCCTAAAATTTTTTGCTGGATTGTGTTGGGGAGCCAACTCCTTATCTTGTTCCGGGGACACCGTTGGTGCCTTCATGAATCTCATTGGCATGGTTATTGGTGGTGTCGTCGGCCATGGGTCATATTAGTGCCCTCTAATATACCTTGGGACCCAGTGGACTCAGTCTTCGTCAGCTGTCGATGTGTGGTACTAGGTTAGGAGGGCACTGAGAGCGCGGGGGTGGGATGCGTGTGAGAAAGCAATTGTTCTCTGTCAGGTCGACCAGTATAGAGATCGGAGTATCCATAGATTGTCGTTATTGTCAAGGGATTTGGGTTAACAACCATGTAGGGTTTTGATCTGAGCCCATCTCTGCCAGCGTGTAGTGTGTGTATGTTCCTCGTTCCTAAGGCGGCTTGCCATTTGTTCGAATCTGCTCGTTGTGTCGAGCCGTGTGAGAACCTCTGCTATATTTGGGCTTTGTGTTTGTTTCCACCTGTGTGGTGGAAAGAAGGCAGTGGGTGAGTACATGTAGTTCGTCCTCCTTGAGAGGGTATGGGAAAATGTGTAGCAGATAACATTCCGGAGTTTTTGGTACCTTGATTTTTAATTCCTTCATGAGAAATAGCTCCAACGTGTCCCAGAATTGGATTATGTGTGGGCATGTCCAGAACATATGGAGTAATGTGCCTACGCTGCCAAGGCATCTCCAGCAGGTGGCGGTGGTGCCTGGGTATATATGCGCTAGGCGAGAGGGTACTAGATACCATCTCATAAGTATTTTGCAAAACGCCTCTCTATGGGCTAAGCTATGTGTGTTTTTTTTTTTTTTACTGTTCGTAATGCCTGTCGCCAAGTGAAATTATCTATACGTGTATTTAGGTCTTTTTCCCATGAGCTCATGTATGAGGGGGTTTCTCTATCTACTGAGTTCATAAGGGTGGTGTAGCTGAAATATAGTGCTTTAGTGCCTTTTAGTTTTCCTTGGCATTTAAGGATGAATTGTGGCGTGGGTGATTTCCTGCCCAAATGTAGTTTGCGGTCATGTAGGATATTTTTGATGCGGAGGTATGTGAATAATTCCCTAGAGGGGAGAGTGAAGGTTTGCTGTAAGGATGGGAAAGGTATGACCCCTCTATCATCGATTAGAGTGCTTATGCGGCAAGCGCCGCGCTGTATCTACGTGTCGAGGCAGAAGTCTAGTGTGTGAAGCGTTAATATCCGTAGAGGTGCAGCATACATGAGGTCCTTGCCGACACCCAATTTGAGTATCGCCTGGCTCCACATGTGAAGCATTAGTGTCGTTGGAGGTAATGTGTTGGTGCCCTTTACTGGCCGGTCTGAGCATGCCCATAGGGCATCCTCCACTGTACCTTGCGGCAGGCAGGCATTTTCCAATGCCAGCCATATGGGCGGGTTTTTACAGTCCAAGACTGTCAGTCCCTGCGCTATGAGTGAGGCTTTATAGTATAATTGAATGTTGGGCACACTGAGGCATCCTTCCGAGAAGGGTCTCCAGGTCAGTTTTTGCGAGACTCGGGGGGGTTTCCTTTTCCAGATGTGTGCGTTTATAGTTGATTGGAATCTTTTTAGTATAGTGGTTGGGATTGCTATAGGGAGGGTACGGAAGAGGTATAGGATGTGCGGCATAATCATCATTTTATCTGTGTTTATGCGGCCCAACCAGGATGTACCTTTTTCGTCCCAACTTTTGAGTTGAAGATCTAGTTTGTGTAAGAGTGGTATGTGGTTAGTCTTAGTGACTAATGTAGGTGAGGTAGGTAGCTGGATGCCTAGGTAAGAAATGTATGTTTTACGCCAATCAAACGGGTACGTGGATTTGAGGTGTTGCAGGATGTGGTGGGGCAGGCGGATCGCTAGGGCTTGTGACTTTTTTGCATTGTTTTTATAATATGAAACCTTGCCATATCTGGTTAGTGTTGCCATTAGGTGGGGCAGGGATTGGGAAGGGTCAGTTATGAATAGCAGGACGTCGTCCGCAAATAGGGCGATTTTCATGGGTCTTATCGGGGTGTGGAGTCCTTGGATCGCATCTAGTGATTTGATATGTTTGATAAGCGGTTCAAGGCATAGGATGAAAATCAACGGGGAGAGGGGACAGCCTTGTCTTGTGCCATTCGATATGGAGAATGGCCTGGATAGAAATCCGCTATTGTACACTTTAGCAGCAGGGTTTGAGTACAGAGCCATTATGCTGGCCTGAAATTGGGGGGGAAATTCCATTTTGGACATGTAATTCCAATTTAAGCGATCAAATGCCTTCTCAGCGTCGAGCGCGAGCATTATGCCCTGTTGTTGGGTGTTTTGGGCCGATTGAATTAGGTTTAAAAAGTGGCGCGTGTTATCACCTGGCTGCCGAGCCGGGACAAATCCTGCTTGTTCCGGGGATACCAGATCCAACAGCATTGGTTTGATGCGTGAGGCTAGTAGCTTTGCGTAAAGTTTGGTGTCAGCGTTAAGTAGAGAAATTGGTCTCAAGTTGGCGCATTCTGTGGGGGTTTTCCCAGGTCAAGGCAGTGTTATGACGTGGGCTAGTAGCATCTCTGCCGGAATGTGCCCTGAGTCTTTGATGTAATTGAATAGCGTGGTTAGGTGTGGTGTGAGTTGCGTGGCAAATGCCATATAGAAGGAGTTAGAGAAGCCGTCCGGGCCCGGTGCTTTACGTTTGGGAAGCGAGTTAATGGTCTTGTGAACTTCTTCCTCAGTGAATGGAGCTACAAGGGAAAGTTTTTGCATGTCTGATAGGTGGGGAAGATTTGCATTACTTAGAAAGTCAAGAATTTCGCCATTAGAGGGCTGGTGGGTGTCCTCAGCACGATGTAGGCTATAGAGTGAATCGTAGTACGAGGCCAATTCCTCTACTATGTCCTGGGGGTTGTATAGCTTCTCATTGGTGGTTGAGGTCATGTACGGTAATTTGGATTGTAAGTAGTGTGATTTCAGGCGGCGTGCCAACACTTTGCCTGCCTTATTGCCTTGCATGTAATGAGATAAGTTAAGTTTGCGCATGTGTTGTTCCATCGTGTGCAGAGACAGTGCATGTAGTTCCGAGTTTATTTTGTTAGCTAATTTGGTTAATTTTTTTGAAGGGTTGCGTTTATTTTTGGCCTCTATTTGTGTGAGTTCCTCTAGTAGGCGCTCTTTTTCCTGATTGCCTTTCTTTTTACGGGTCGCACCAGCTTGTATGAGGAGGCCTCTAACGACCGCTTTGAGGGCTAGCCATTGTGTAGGTATGGTCGTCTCCTCATTAGCATGGTCCTCATAAAATAGCTGAATCGTGTTTGATATTTTGGTTGTCAGTGTGATATCGTTTAGGAGGGAATCGTTTAATCTCCACGTGCTTCTACCTCTCACAGAGTATAAGGTTTTGAACGTGGTGATGACCGGGGCATGGTCTGACATGTCCTAGGGCCAATCTCTACTCCCGCTACATTTTGAAGTGTCAATGCATCGACCAAACACATATCTATGCGGGAGTATGTGCGGTGTACGGGTGAGAAGTAGGTGTAGTCCCTCCCGCTGGGGTAGGAGTTGCGCCATGTATCATATAGGTTGTGTGTATGGAGGAGTGTGGAGAGTTTACGACTCAAGGATGTGGCTTGGTGTAAGGGTTGCTTTCCCTGGGCCCTCTGGATGTCCAGACTAGGGTCTAACGTGCAATTGAAATCCCCACAGATGATAGTGTGGCCCTGCCTAAGGGTTGCTACTTTGCTGAGTGCATTTTGTAAAAAGGGGGTTTGGGCTTCATTGGGGCATACAGCGAGGCTACCGTGATCATGATGCCATTCAGTGTGCCCACTAGGACCAGTAGTCTGCCTAATTTATCCTGGTATATCCCTGTCTGTTGGAAGACCCAGTCTTGGTGGAATAGGACAGAGACTCCCTTGGATTTGTGCGGCGAGAGAGCGTGAAAGGCTTGTGGGTAGCAGGTCGGTTTGAAGGTTGGGGTGTTGCGGGTGCATAGATGGGTTTCCTGTAGACAAACAATTGCTGCCTTAGAGTTGTGTATCTCCCTCATGGCTGAGTGGCGTTTAACGGGCTATTCAGGCCGTTAACGTTCATAGAAAGACATTTAAAGTGGTGTGTCATTTTACTGGCAATGGGAGGTCATTGGATCGGTGATGTAGCCCTAGGTTTGGGGCTGCAATGTGATGGTACCTTTGTTTGTGCTGATAAGAGATGGGACCTGCGCGTGGTCTACTCGACTTGCCTACCAGGGGTCTAGCTAATAATGAGCTACCTGGACTGTAAGACAGGTAAAAACTTGTGAGAATTGAGGGGGAGAAGGGGGGGAGAAAATAAAAAAAAACATAGACATAAGCAGAAATACTACAAATAATGTATGTACATAACTCTCTCCATTGAGAGTGAACTTGTGGATGGGCCTGGGGACATTTTCGTGTGTCACCAGCGGTCATCCTATTGGGGGAACGTGTGGGGCAAGTTCCCTCCAGAGCCTGAGCAGATTTAGTCAGTAACGTGTCAGCACAAATATGCGTATTGGTGTGACAGTAGGGCAATATTATAAGTAGATTTCCATTTCTTACAGTTTTACAGTTTTGCGGCACCAGCCCCGTGGGTGGGGTTTTTATTGCCAGTCTCCCCGTGGCCGGGAGGAGGCATGGGAGATATTGCTGTCTTCCTCTTGGAGGTATTTTTTTTTTTTTTTTTGGTGATTGTTTTATTTATTTATTTTTTTATTTTATGTTTTTTTTTTTTATATATATATATTTTTTTTTATATATAGTCAAGTGCCCAACTGGCCCAAGTCTAGACATTTCCTTTAATGGGGTGTTCGTGGGCCGCCTTAGCCTACTGAGAGTGGGGTATGTAAACCTCGGGACATGGGTTGTCGGGATCACCCTACCTCTCACCTAGTGATGTTAAAGAGGCATGTTGTAGTAGGGGCCGGGGAATCCAGTGGCGGCACTATATACCATCGTGGCAGCCTCAGGTAAACCCCATCCGTCCCCCCACTCCCATCTCGTGCCCTCGAACCCCCAATCGGAGCCTCAAGGGAGGCACGGGGCTCAGTGTAGTCACCGCTCCACCAGCCCACAGGCGGCCGCGGGGCCAGGATAAACTGTCCCCGCGGTCGCGGCGGGCAGGCGGGAAGCGAGCAGACAGGCGCCCAGTCATTAAGTTCCGCCAACATGGCGTGCACAATACCCTATCAAGAAATAAACGGCCTGGGAACACGACCATTGCATAATATGGAACAATAACCACTGTATGGATACTAATACCAGTCCTGAAGTCTGCCGATCGCCATTAATTGAGAAGCAATAAAAAGGAAAGTCAGTTTCACAACGAAAGCGTTAATCTTCTCCCTTGATGCGTGCTGCTGGAAAGCTGGGGTTGTCCCACCATTCTCCATTCCGGCCGGAATCGTTTTGGGGAGGTTTCTGGGTGCGGTGCTGAATTCTGGGGGTCCCAGAGGCCCCATTCCTTCAGGGTAGTAAGACCTCGTTCAGGATCATCCACTATGTGTAGCTTGCCACTTCGCCAGATCAGGAGCTTTGTTGGGAAGCCCCATTTATAGACTACCTTGTGGTTCCTCAGCGTTTTGGTGATCGTGGAGAAGTCTCTTCTCCGGGCCATAGTGAGGGCCGATAGGTCAGCAAATAGTTGTACGCCTTCGTACGGAGTGGGTAGGTTGTTTGCTGCTCTTGCTGCTCGGAGAAGTGCATCCTTAGATTTGTAGTGATTAAATCGAGCGATAACATCGCGCGGGGTGTCTGGAGTGAAGCGCGGTGGTCGTGGTAGGCGGTGTATTCTGTCCAGCTCCCATGCTGTGCTGTTGATGGCCGGCGCCATGATTGCGCACATGGTGGTAACATACTCGGAGAGCTTTTCTGGCGGGACGGATTCTGCTATCCCCCGGAATCTCACGTTATTCCTTCGTGATCTGTCTTCCATGTCCGCCACCTTCTGCCACAGCTTCGCATTATTGGCTTCCAGCGCTTGAAGTTTGTCTGCTACTGCGTTGTGAGCTGAGCACAGCTCCTCTGTCTTTTGTTCCAGATGGTCGGTGCGGTCTCCTAGCTCCGCAATCTCCTGATGTACACTGGAGATAATGGTGGTAAAGTCTTCCCTTATTGTGGACCTCAGATCTTGGAGCATTGTTTTTATATATAGTTTGGTAACTTGCCCCTCTAGCTCAGGGTCTGAGGTCTGATCAGCTTCAGTCGAGTGTTCTGATGCCTGGGCGGAGGCCTCTGACCCAGCGCCATCTTGGGTTAGTTTGTGCTTGTCCTTTTTTGTTTGCCGGGACGGGTCCGTGAGTTTTGTCTGCTTCGAGGGTGACATCCTTATTGCAGGTATGTTTTCCTTCACTCGCCCTCCGGTAAGTAGCGTTTTTTTGCGCTGTTATTATAGCTTGTCGGCTCGGTGTGGAGAGGAGCTCTTACTCCATGCAACCGTTCAGACCGGAAGTCAGACACGCCCCCCTCTGGGTTTTTTTTTTATAATAACTGTGACGAGAGCAATCTCGCCACATTGCATTGGAGAAGCCTGGCTGCCCGCCTGCTGCCTTTGGACTATGGCCCTGGGAGATTGGGCCCTTTAAAAACAGTATTCGGCCGTACCAGAGTGTATGTCACTCATTCTGGCCCTTTAAATACAGTGGGGTCATTCAGTACTTGCCCTGTGTGAACGGTGATACCCCAGATAGCTATGCAATGGAGCCCATTCATATAATGAAAGACTATGGGAAAGACTTTAGCTCCATGGCAGTTGAACTGTGTGAATAGGATCTGAGCGCTATTCGGTAGTTTTGTGCGCTCAGATCCCAGCTATCTGGGGATATGTGAAATGTCTGTGTGTTATGTGTAAAAGGTGACTTTATGTATTTTAAAGTGTTTTATGTCTTTTTGCAACCATGTGCTCAATGGAGTCTGCCTCTAGCCCTGGATAATTGGATTACTTTCCCCATTGTCTCCAGGATAGAGGCTCTGTAAAACCTGTTTGAACCAGATTTTGTGAACTGCTTGCTGCCAGTCAGGGCCCAAAATATACTTTTACTAACTTTTGAACCCCTGGTCTGATTCATGCCATTTTTTAATATGTTGTTCCCCTGAATGGATTGATTGCAAATATGTAATTTTTATGTGAATGTGATGTATGGTTTTAGAGTTTTGAATGTTAGGTAAAAAGTATGTTTTAAACTGTACGTATAATTGGGTTACCTCTCAGGCTAAGGGGAGGAGATGTGTGGGATGTAACCATTGTGTGATTGGGTAATTCATAATTGTCTGTGGGCGTCTCTCTTGCATGGGAGAATTGCATAAAAGCAGAGTGTGTGTCATTAAAAGTCAGTCTTGTTCCAGCATTAAGCTTTGGCTCATGTGTGGATTATTCGGCGATTCCAGGGATATTTCTACTCGTGGAATATTGGGTGATTTTCTTTTATGGGAAGAAGGGAATACTTGACGGATTAACGGATTGTACCGTCACAATAACTAAATGCTACCTTTTTTATTTTTTACTATTTTGCCCAAATCTACAGAGTACCACATTGGTGTCTTAATTTTTTGCTATTACTGACAAGCCTAATGCAATTTTCTGTTGCCTTCAACTTGTAAATAATTCAATTTCTCTTGGACACCATTTAAACTGCTCCAGTCTGATAATGACTCCTTTAAACATATTCTAATTTTAGAAAAGTCTGAAAAAGTCCCAAACCTTTTTGTTTTTGTTTGGTGTGACTCAGTCACTGTTCTTATATTAAACCACACTGACTGATTTTAGTCTTTTTAAACAATTTGAAGCAGTCACGATATGTTATAAAATTTTATAAATTATGTGAATTCACTACTGGCTATTTATGGGCGTTTCGGATATCTCGAGGGAAGGATAGCCATCTTGACCTACTAGGATGTTCTGATTCTCTGGGTGCAAATGGCAAGATTGTGCGGGATCCACCCCTTCCCTTGATAAATAAGGGTTATCATCTCTGGGTTGATAATTATTATACCAGTATTGATTTATTTAAAAATATATATTTTGTTTCAAAACACTAGCATGCAGCACAGTGCTTAAAATATGCCAGGATGAGGTGCTGGCCCTTCGGTTCACAGAAAAGAAAGATGTGTACAGGCTGTCTACAATGCACAACAAAAGTACAGTGCCAGTGTGTGTCTGATAGGGATCGACCGATATTGATTTTTTAGAGCCGATACCGATACCGATATTCTGTGGCCGATAGCCGATATAATTTGCCGATATTCTGTACATTTACCATTTTGGAAAATAAAAACTATTTCTAAAGGTAAATGCACAAAATATACATGCCACGTGTAGTGGATGCAGTGTGTTTAGACAGGGGAGCTGTGTATGTTTGTGTAGTGTGTGTGTGTGTGTGTGTAGGGGATGCAGTGTTTGTTTAGTGTGTGTGTGTGTGTGTGTGTGTGTGTAGGGGATGCAGTGTGTGTGTAGGGGATGCAGTGTGTGTGTAGGGGATGCAGTGTGTGTGTAGGGGATGCAGTGTGTGTGTAGGGGATGCAGTGTGTGTGTAGGGGATGCAGTGTGTGTGTGTAGGGGATGCAGTGTGTGTGTAGGGGATGCAGTGTGTGTGTGTAGGGGATGCAGTGTGTGTGTGTAGGGGATGCAGTGTGTGTGTGTAGGGGATGCAGTGTGTGTGTGTAGGGGATGCAGTGTGTGTGTGTAGGGGATGCAGTGTGTGTGTGTAGGGGATGCAGTGTGTGTGTGTAGGGGATGCAGTGTGTGTGTGTAGGGGATGCAGTGTGTGTGTGTAGGGGATGCAGTGTGTGTGTGTAGGGGATGCAGTGTGTGTGTGTAGGGGATGCAGTGTGTGTTTGTGTAGTGTGTGGGTAGTGTGCGTAAAGTGAATGCAGTGTGTGTGTGTAAAGTGAATGCTGTATATACTAAATTCAAAGTGTGTGTGTTTGTGTAGTGTGTGTATATAAGGAATGCAGAGTTTGTGTATTTGTGTAGTGTGTGTATGGTGAATGTAGTGTGTTTATATAATTCTGAGTGTGTGTGTTTGTTTAGTGTATGTATATAATGCAGAGTGCGTGTGTAGTGTGCATTATATAAACACTACACAAACACACACTGAATTGTATAAACACACTACACAAACACACACTGAATTATATAAACACACTACACAAACACACTGTGTATATAATGCAGTGTTTATATAATGCAGTGTGTTTGTATAGTGTGTGTATAATGCAGTGTGTTTGTATAGTGTGTGCATAATGCAGTGTGTTTGTATAGTGTGTGTATAATGCAGTGTGTTTGTATAGTGTGTGTATATATAATGCAGTGTGTGTATGTATAGTGTGTGCGTATATAATGTATAGTGTGTGTATATAATGCAGTGTATGTTTGTATAGTGTGTGTATATACAAACACACTGCATTATACACACACACACACACAATATAAACACACTGCATTATATACACACACTATACAAACACACACTGCATTATATACACACACACTATACAAACACACACTGCATTATATACACACACACACTATACAAACACTGAATTATATACACAGTGTGTTTGTGTAGTGTATGTGTATAATAATAGAGTGTATGTGTGTGAGGGGGCATTTTTTATTATTTTTTTTATATTAAATTAATATTTTTTTTTATATGTTTAATTAAATTTGTTTTGTCCCCCCTCCCTGTTTTTTGCCTTGCCAGGGAGGGGGTCCAGTCAGTGGCATTGGCTTAGGCTGCTGGGGGGAGGGGGAGGGGGAGCGGGCAGCAAGCGTTTACTCACCTCCCAGCAGCAACTCCAGCTCCCCAGTGTAAATCTCGCGAGACCCGCGGCCGTCAGAGCTGGCCGCGGGTCTCGCGAGATTTACACTGGGGAGCTGGAGGAGTTGCTGGGAGGTGAGTAAATGCTTGCTGCCCGCCCCCCCAGGACTGCCGGGCTTGTAATGAGCCTGGCGCTCCTGGGAGGTATTATCGGCAATATCGGTATCCCTATTGGCCGATACCGATATTGCCGAAAATACCGAATATTGGCCGATTATATCGGTAAAACCGATAATCGGTCGATCCCTAGTGTCTGATATTGAACTGAGCAGCTGGAAAAACTGAAATGCATTGTAGACTGTAGCGGACTGGGTCCTATAACAGAGTACGCTCCAGTTTCCTGGAGGGGGCTGATGGCTCACCTCCTGCCCAGTGATTATGGTCCCAGAAAGATGGGACCCTTTAAGTACAATGGCTGGGATTTATGGGATGTTGAATGGCACTACTGGCCCTTTAAGAACCATCTGGGGACATACTGTGGAGTTACTGGGTGGCCACAATTTCTTTTTCTTTTTTTTTTTTTTTATTAAGTAAATATAAGTTGTACATTACAATTTAGAAGGTTACAAATGAAGAGATACATTTGGCAGGTCTAGTCGGAAATGTGAAGATGTGTCACAAAATTATCGAAATTACATTATGTGGTTAAACATACATTGCATAAAAGAGAGTATAAATACAGATGACTGTATGAAAAAAGTATCTACCAATTCACAGCAAACATGGATAAGTTGTACATACTTCCAAAAAGTTAGATTTGCAGTCGGCGTGCTGTTTCTCTGTGTCAGTCAAAAGTTTGCAATTGATCAAGTATTAGATTGCGATATTATAGGTTATAGATTATAGATTAATAGGTTATAGATTAAAATATTAAGTAAGCCTTTAAATAGAAAGTGTATTTCAAGAGTGTAACAGTCATATCATATTAGTCATTTAACACTGCTTGGACAGGAGTTTTCAGGTTTTCCTTAAGATAATACTGACTGAGAAGTAGGTCCTTCGGCTAGGAATGTGTAACCCAATTTTCACATATCTGCCTGTGTGTTGTCATGTTTCTGCGGTAAGCGGCCGAGATCTCCTCCATCTGCCTAATTCTTTCTACTTTGTGGATCCATTCTCTAATGGTTGGGGCCTCATCTTTTTTCCAGTGAATAGGGATCATGAGGTTTGCTGCTAACAGGTGTGTAAGTAAGTTAAGGTTTAGTTTTTCCGCGTTGCCTCTTGAAGGGGGCAGTAGGAACAGCATATATTCTGGGGCATAAGGATACTGTACGCCCGTTATAAGTTGGGTTAGTGAGTGGATGCGAAGCCAGAATTTAGAGATGACTGTGCAAGACCAACACATGTATGATGAGAGAGCGTTGGGAAGCGTACATCTCCAGCATTTTACTATGAAGTCTGTTACAAATCGCTATTTGTAACTGGCCCTTTAAATGAGAAATTGCCCTGCTACCCTGGATTGTGGAGAAGCATGTTTGCCAGCCTCCTGCCTCATGACTATGGCCCCTGGAAGATTGTGCCCCTGAAAACTTATTAACATTTATTGGGTGTGTATGGCCCTTTAAGAACCGTCTGGGGACATATTGTGACTTTGCTGAACAATGCCCCTTTAAGACTATGTCCCCAGACCGGTAAAATAACTTGTTCCTGGCTTTCCCTCACTTGGTTCAGTAAATAGGGCTTACTGAACCAAGTACCACACAGGCGGACCACCCAGAAGCTAAAGTGTGCAGGCAATTTACCTCCCAGGCTGTGAGGTTACTGCCGGTCAATTGCACGTGGCGGCGGCCATCTTGGTTTCCTCGAATGCGGTCAGCGGTGTATGCTAAAGATTCTGTGGAACTAAAATCGGCTACACATTCTGCCGAACACTGCTGACCCTTACCTTCTCCCATACTGAACTTGCAGCTCCAGAGACTAAGTCCCGTTCGAAATGGGACTTAGTCGTTTTTTCGCATGAAATTGACCGACCGCACAGCCCAAATCTATGGAACTGTTTTGGGCAGGAAATTGTGCTTGCGGTCGGTCATAAAGGACTTCCAGCTAACTTTTGATCCACTGGAGGGATTTGGCTGATTTTTTGAAGTGTTTATGTTTGATGTATGCTGAGTCTGAATATGCAACTTTTATTGAAATTGGATGTATGGTTTTAAAGTTACAGTGTGTATGTGAAAACTGTATTTTTACTGTATGTAATAATTGGTTTAACTGTTTATCTGAGGGGAGGGAACCTGTGGGCTGTACTATGCTGTTATTGGTTAATTTCATCCTCCCCCTGGGAGTGTCCTGCGTGTACCTTATCCTAATAAAAAGCAGGCTGGGTGTTCCAGTCCTCAGACCTCTTCTGACCCTCAATACGTAGCCGTGTCTCGTTATTGGAGGGAATTGCTGTATCACACTGGGGATTGCTATGCTCTGCATATTCCCCTGAGCTCTTAATCACTTAGCTCTTGTAAGAGCTTGTTCCAGATACGCTCTCCTGGAGGAGAGGTCTTCCCCACACGGTCCTGGAGGACAGAAGCCGATCCAGGGTGGAAGGAAGACGGCGCAGCTCCAGTTAAGCTACGGCGGTTGTGGAGTCTGCGGTGGTTGTGGTGTCGTCTGCAGTGCTTGGAGTCCTCTGAGAGCGCTAGGAGCATCCATCAACGGAGGGTACTCGGTCGGAGTACACGGAGCTCCGTTACATTGGTGGCAGCGGTGGGATGGCGTCCTAGTGCGAGGAGAAGCAGCTCAGAGACACTGGTAACGTTTGGAGTTACAATTGAGGGCAACGCTAGCCATTGGGCAGCGCCCCTGGCTACAACAGGATGGAATCAGCTGGTTTGCGGACAGCGTTCCATGATGAGGAGGAGAAGGAGGCTGCAGATTACAGGGATGCAGCCAGAAAGGAACTCTGGTATGATGCCCTGGAAGACGCCCAGTGGCGGCGAGGTGAGAGTCTCCCCAGTGATGAGCAGCGGCTACAGAAGCGTGTGGCAATGCGAATGTGTCTATTGGGAGAGCAGCCCCTGGATGAATGGGTGGCAAGACTAGAGACCCTGGTATGGCGAGAGATCGGGTTAGACAACGCATACCAGGCCCTCTGGTGGCATACCATTCGACTTACTCCCTGGACAGCCGAGCACGACTTACCGGAGGGGGATGATTATGATGGTCCTGGTCTACTTCTGGACGCCATGGAGGAGGAGCCTGATTTCGGCAGCACGGAGGAGTCTAGGTTCTGGGACATCTACGACTACCGGATGGGCATGTATGTCTGGGCTGACGAACGAGAGGTGAGAAAAGACATGACCCACCTGGCAACAAGGGAGTGGGAGCTGGAGCAGGACTACCTACACCTGCTCAGCTTCGTGCAGCCCCAACCTACCCGACAAGCAGAACCAGACCTCCCTGACTGGTCCGGCGATGCCCTCCAGATGGCAGGTAGAGATGGGACCGAGGTCTCTCTACCGGCCCTACAGGGATGCTGGGCAACCAACCCAGATCTCCAGCGGCAGTGGGAGTTACAGGGGGACGAAGGTGCCGTCCTTCCCCCCCAGCAGCAGTGTGTCCTACAGAGAGCAGAGACAGTTGGTCCCTCTCTACAGCAACAGGACAATGGTAAGGGAGTGGAGACAGGCGGTCTCCCTCTCCAGCGGCAGTGTGTACCCCAGGGGGCCGAAGGTGCCGTCCTTCCCCCCCAGCAGCAGTGTGTCCTACAGAGAGCAGAGACAGTTGGTCCCTCTCTACAGCAACAGGACAATATTAAGGGAGTGGAGACAGGCGGTCTCCCTCTCCAGCGGCAGCCTGTGTTTCCGGGAAAGGAGCACAGCACCCCCTCTCCCCAGCGGCAGCTTACCCTAACAAGGGGAGACACCAATCCCCCAGACGGCGCAGATGGGACCGTGGTCTCTGTGCCTGACCTACAGGGATGCTGGACAGCCTTTCCAGATCCCCAACTACCCTCACCGGGACACCCAGAGGAGGGGGTAAGTACAAATTCCCCTCCCCAGGTAACTCCTAGCGTGGCACCAGAGTTAACAGAGGCAATGTTAACCCCTACTGACGTCCATGTTCCCTTGGCTACTGAGCCGGACTATGTCCCAAGCATCCCAGCAGACGAGCTGGCAGCTGGGCAGAGTGCAGTCGGCCTCTGCCCTACCGTTGTCCCTGGTCCAGAGCCGGATGTCCCGCAGGCTACCCCAGCCGAAGAGCTGGCAGCTGGGCAGAGTGCAGTCGGCCTCTGCCCTACCTTTGTCCCTGGTCCAGAGCCTGATGTCCTGCAGGCTACCCCAGCAGAAGAGCTGGCAGCTGGGCAGAGTGCAGTCGGCCTCTGCCCTACCTTTTTCCCTGGTCCAGAGCCTGATGTCCTGCAGGCTACCCCAGCAGAAGAGCTGGCAGCTGGGCAGAGTGCAGTCGGCCTCTGCCCTACCTTTTTCCCTGGTCCAGAGCCTGATGTCCTGCAGGCTACCCCAGCAGAAGAGCTGGCAGCTGGGCAGAGTGCAGTCGGCCTCTGCCCTACCTTTGTCCCTGGTCCAGAGCCTGATGTCCTGCAGGCTACCCCAGCAGAAGAGCTGGCATCTGGGCAGAGTGCAGTTGGCCTCTGCCCTTCAAGTTCCCTCGGCATGTGGCCTCATTACCACAGCCAAATACCCAGGTGCAGTGACTGTGTGTTGTGGGTGGGCTGTTCCTGTACTTTGATGTTGTGGGGGGGCTACTCGGACATCTGTTTATTGTGGGTTGGTGGATCGACTAACGGAGGAACTGACCGACAGAAGGTCAGTTGCCTGGTTAGTCTTCCCCCCAAAGGGGAGATGTGTTACAAATCGCTATTTGTAACTGGCCCTTTAAATGAGAAATTGCCCTGCTACCCTGGATTGTGGAGAAGCATGTTTGCCAGCCTCCTGCCTCATGACTATGGCCCCTGGAAGATTGTGCCCCTGAAAACTTATTAACATTTATTGGGTGTGTATGGCCCTTTAAGAACCGTCTGGGGACATATTGTGACTTTGCTGAACAATGCCCCTTTAAGACTATGTCCCCAGACCGGTAAAATAACTTGTTCCTGGCTTTCCCCCACTTGGTTCAGTAAATAGGGCTTACTGAACCAAGTACCACACAGGCGGACCACCCAGAAGCTAAAGTGTGCAGGCAATTTACCTCCCAGGCTGTGAGGTTACTGCCGGTCAATTGCACGTGGCGGCGGCCATCTTGGTTTCCTCGAATGCGGTCAGCGGTGTATGCTAAAGATTCTGTGGAACTAAAATCGGCTACACATTCTGCCGAACACCGCTGACCCTTACCTTCTCCCATACTGAACTTGCAGCTCCAGAGACTAAGTCCCGTTCGAAATGGGACTTAGTCGTTTTTTCGCATGAAATTGACCGACCGCACAGCCCAAATCTATGGAACTGTTTTGGGCAGGAAATTGTGCTTGCGGTCGGTCATAAAGGACTTCCAGCTAACTTTTGATCCACTGGAGGGATTTGGCTGATTTTTTGAAGTGTTTATGTTTGATGTATGCTGAGTCTGAATATGCAACTTTTATTGAAATTGGATGTATGGTTTTAAAGTTACAGTGTGTATGTGAAAACTGTATTTTTACTGTATGTAATAATTGGTTTAACTGTTTATCTGAGGGGAGGGAACCTGTGGGCTGTACTATGCTGTTATTGGTTAATTTCATCCTCCCCCTGGGAGTGTCCTGCGTGTACCTTATCCTAATAAAAAGCAGGCTGGGTGTTCCAGTCCTCAGACCTCTTCTGACCCTCAATACGTAGCCGTGTCTCGTTATTGGAGGGAATTGCTGTATCACACTGGGGATTGCTATGCTCTGCATATTCCCCTGAGCTCTTAATCACTTAGCTCTTGTAAGAGCTTGTTCCAGATACGCTCTCCTGGAGGAGAGGTCTTCCCCACACGGTCCTGGAGGACAGAAGCCGATCCAGGGTGGAAGGAAGACGGCGCAGCTCCAGTTAAGCTACGGCGGTTGTGGAGTCTGCGGTGGTTGTGGTGTCGTCTGCAGTGCTTGGAGTCCTCTGAGAGCGCTAGGAGCATCCATCAACGGAGGGTACTCGGTCGGAGTACACGGAGCTCCGTTACAAAGTCCTTGTGCATGAGGCTAAGTTTTGTCGGGGTGTAGTGCCAGCGAGTCAACCTCTTGTAGTTACTTTCCTGGGTTGCTATATTTTGAGATGTGGTGTGTACCCTATTAATAATTTGTTGCCATTGGGAGTTAGATAGTGAAATCGGCAATTCTGATGACCATTTATGGACATAAGTTGGGAGTGTGTCTGGTTGTTTTGACTGCAGTAATTTATACATTGTCGACAAGGTTTTCTTCTTTAATGGGTGTGTTTGACATAAACTTTCGAAATGCGTGAGGTCTCTTGCTCCTCTAGGGAGAAGAGAAAGGTGTCGGACAAAGTGGCCGATTTGATTGTGGAACAGGTAGTGTGTGCTTGTGAGGGTGGAGTCAGGTAGGATGTCTCGTATGTTCTTGAGCGCTCCATTTTGGGTGATATCCTGGAGCGATAGATATGAGGGTGTCTCGCGTATTTGTTGTGTCTATCGAGGAGTGTCTATCGGTAGAAGTGGGTTGTGAGTGAAGGGGTGAAGGAAATGGGGCTATTCTAAGGCGGTTTGATCCTGATGACCATGTTTTGAGCGTATCTGTTATAGTGGGGTGTTGTTTGTGAGATAGGAGTAACTGCCCATTTTTGTGCCAGGGGATTGTGTAGATGGGAGCTTTCATAGATGCTTCTTCTATTGAGACCCATTGATGAGAGGGAGTTTGTTTTGACCATTCATAAATTCTCACTAGGTGGGTGGCTTTGTGATATGTTTCTATATCGGGAAGGCCAATACCCCCATCGCGTCTCATATGCGTGAGGAGGGGATATGCCAGCCTCGGGTGTGTGTCTTTCCATAGATAAGAAGAGAAGTTTTTTTTTGAGATTGACAAAGAACTTTCTGGGGATGAGAATAGGCAGTGCCTGTATAAGGTAAAGGATGCGTGGAAGAACGTTCATTTTTAGAACGTTTAGCCTGCTGAACCAACCGTGTTGCAGATTTCGCCATTTAGACAGGTCTCTATTTATGTTTGTTAGTAGTGGCGGGAAGTTTAAGTGATAGGTTTGGGATAAGTGGCGGGGAATTTGTATTCCTAGATATCTAATGGAGACCGCTGCCCAGGAGAAGTGGAATTCATTTTTGAGCTGGTTCTCCACATCTTGTGTGGTTTGGATTGGGAGTAATTCACATTTCGTGAGATTGGCTTTGAAATTAGAGAGTTCTCCATATGTTTGCATTTCCTGGAGAATGTTTGGGATGGATTGTGTGGGGTTTATGACCGAGAAGAGGATATCGTCGGCAAAGGCCGATACTTTATATTCCAGTTTGTCTATGTTTATTCCTTGAATTAGGGGGTTTTCTCTTATACCTTGCAGGAAGGGTTCTAATGTTAGGATGAAGAGCAGAGGTGAGAGAGGGCATCCCTGTCTGGTACCGTTCGTTATCATGAAGGGGGTAGAAAGTTGACCATTAATACGTAGTCTCGCTGTTGGTGTGGAGTATATAGCCGACATCCAGTCTAGCCATCTAGGTCCAAATCCTAATTCTCTAAGTGTTGTTAACATAAAGGACCAGTCCACTCTATCAAAAGCCTTCTCGGCATCTATTGCTAGGAGAGCACTCTGATAGACGTCTTGTTGTGCCCAATGTATTAGATTCAGAATTTTTGTGGTGTTATTTTTTTGCCTCTCTGCCTGGAACAAAGCCAGCCTGATCAGAGTGGATCAAGTTTGGTAGAAGATTTTTAAGTCTAGATGCGAGGATTTTGGTGAATATTTTGACATCTACATTTATTAGCGATATGGGTCTGTAGCTACTGCATTGAAGTGGGTCCTTCCCTGGCTTTGGAATGAGTGCAATTGTGGCCTCTAGAGTGTGTATAGGTAAAGGCGCAATAGGGGAGATGGAATTGTAGGCGTTGAGGAACGGGGAGGCTAGTACCGGAGCTAGTTGTTTATAGTATTTAATGGTGAAGCCGTCTGGGCCCGGACTTTTACCTAGTGGAGTGTGTTTAACAGCTTGAAAGAATTTGTCTTGCGTGATCGGGTCATCTAGGAATGAACTGAGATTAATTGGGAGTGTGTGTTTGATCCTGTTTTGCAGGTAGGCCTGAATCTCGGCTTGTGAGGGTGGGGTTTTTCTAAGATTGTAGAGTTGTGTATAAAAGTTTTTGAAGCCTTCAGTTATTTCCGGTAGGATGTGAGTTAATGTTCCGTCTTGTTTCTTTATGCCTTGTATAAAGGTCGTTTGCCTTTCTGGTTTGAGGGATTGTGCCAGCAATCTGCCACATTTGCCTCCTCGGGTATAGTATGAGTGTTTGGTTAGTTGGATTTTCTTTCTCGAGTGTAAATGTAATAGGGTGGTTAGTTCCGTCCTTTTGGCAATCAAATTTTTGTACGTCACAAGGTTGTTGTCTTTGGTATGTTGGTTCTCTAAATTTTTAATATCAGTGGTTAGTGTTTTAATCTTAGCGTCCCTTTTTCGTTTTTGAATGGATGCCAGTTTAATCAGTTCCCCCCGCAATACACTTTTGTGGGCTTCCCAAATTACTGAATGTGGTGTGTCTGGGACTGTGTTTGTGAGGAAGTATGACTTTGCCGTCTCGAGGAGTTTTGCGTTTATTTCTGGCACATTCAGTAAGAGGTCGTTTAGTTTCCATTGTGCCTTAGTCTGGGGTAGGGAGGGAATGGTCATCTCGAGAATCAGGGGGGCATGGTCCGACCAAGTGATCCCGCCATAAGAGGCCGAGACCACCAATGGCAAGAATCTATGATGTGTAAATAGCATATCTATGCGTGTGTAGGTGCCTGTGGGGGGCGAGTAGAAGGAGTGGTGTAGTGTCCGCCAGCAGTCGAATAATTGTGCGTCATATAGAGTTTGTCTAATTTTTTCTCTTATGGTTGATAGGTAAGCACTGGAAGGTGCTGTAGAGTCTAGGGACCCATCTATCGAGATGTTCATGTCTCCCCCTACTAGGAGTTGGCCTTCCTGGAAGTCAGAAAGCTTCCCTAAAATTCTGGTCAGTGTACGGTTTTGTTTCTTGTTGGGGAGATAGAGGTTGGCTAGTGTAATTTTGGTATTGCCTATGGTCCCTACGAGAAAAATATATCGGCCTGCATCATCTGTTTCTTTCTTGTGGAGTGTGAAGGGGACCTGATTACCTATCAGAATTCCCACTCCTCTGGCTTTTGCTCCTGTGAAATGGCTAAAGTATCCCACCGGGTAGTGCTTATTACGTAACTTTGGGGCTGAGTCTTTCCGGAAGTGGGTTTCTTGTATAAATACAATCTCCGCTCTGTGTCTATGGAAATCTTGTAGTGCCAAAGACCTTTTTTCTGGGGTGTTAAGGCCTTTTACGTTTTGTGATATAAAGCGAAGGGTGGTCATGTTGTGTGAGGTGCGACAATGATATTAATAGCTTTTCAATACAGTCAAGATGCGATGTAAGTTGTGTCACTTTGTAACAATTTTATAGTCACGACTAGTAAAGTATATAGATGGAAAACAATAGAATATACAATGCCAAATAGTATCTAAGTAGAAGATGTTATTGTACAACAAGTGTAGTCAATAAAATAAAACAGTTAAAACAAGATATAACAATTCGAACAATTGAGTGCTGCTCACTCCCTCCCTCCGACCAGTTGGACTGGCCAAAGTGGGAGCAAAACCACTCCCGGACCCACCCCTGACAGAAGCTGCAGTACCACCAGCTAATACGCCGGGACTAGGTACAGCCCCTGCCCTGAGCCGCTCCGTTCGTGGGTAAGACCTGAGGACCAAGCAGGAATTAAAGTAGAGGGCCTATAACAGATTAGTTAATAGATGAGGTTTGGGAGTAATATCCTCTACTATGGTTCTTCACGTACACCTATGAGGTGTTTTACGTCTCTAATCTCTGTGCAGGAGATAGGGACTGTTTTCACGGGGTATCTGGGCTGATTGCAATCCTTAATGGGCTTTATCAACTATATGAAATGATGAGTATAGCGGCTGACAAGACATAAAGTCCCGTCTATGTTTTGTAACTTGTTAATAATGGGAAGTGGGGGGGGGGGGGGAAGGTGGGAAGAGGGGGGGGGGGCGGGAGAAGGATAAATCTTCTTGTTGGAATTAGTTCCTCAGAAATCGAGATATAGTTATAGTACTGGTAAGAACATTGTTATGTGTTAGGGGCTCTAGCATCTGCTGTCGAGCAAGACGATAATCCGGAATCTGATTTATGTAAAACTAAAAATCAGGATATATGTTTATACATGTATATCTCATCCTAGTGTCATTACAAGTCTGTAGCTTTATTATAATGTTTGTAATAATTTAGAGTAAGGAAGGGGGGGGGGGAGGCGGGAGGGAGGGGGAGGGGGGGTGGGAACCAACGTGAACCAGGTGGGAGGGCAGGTAGATGGCACATCAGTGGAAACATATCTCAAGGGTGATTTTTGTGAAACACAGGTCAAGAATAATAACCAGTAAAACTCTACGATATGTCTGCCCAAGATTCCGGCTTAAACAAGGTTAACTTTCCCCTCTATAGTTGGCTCCCACCCCTCTTCCATAAGTGTGGAAGTCCATGGTGAATCATAATATATTTATAGGAACATACAACCTGACTCTGTAGATTGAGATACGGGCTTGTATCTGTGTTGTAGCGCCATCAAAGTCTCTGAGTCAAAGTCTCAGGCGTGTATCTCAGTCTCTTGGTCCGAGTTTCAGTTTCTGAGAGGGTGACTATATCGTCCTATGAGTTCCATGTAGACGTTGATCCTGCTTCTGTCTTAGCAATTGCGGATGTTGATGACAGGATGAGGTATGTCCCAATAGAGTTTATGATGGGTGATACATAAAGGGGGGTCTGCCTAAAGGAGGGGTAGGGAAAGGTGGGAGAGGGGGGGGGAATATAAGGGTGATTGAGCACAGCGACTGGGTTACTTCTGCACCAAGCCGGTTATTTCTTCTCTCGTATCGGCGTCCTCACTGGGGAGGTGAGTCTTGGATCCGTTCTCCTTTTCTTCATTGGTGTAATTCCCTTTGAACGGTGCAATGAGTCCTGATGCGGATAGGGGGCATACCAGTCCATTACTGGCGTTTCTGGAATCTCCAATGCTCTTAAAGGTGGGTCGTCCAGGTGTGACGTGATTGAGTGCGTAGTACCTTTGTGAGTCACTATTAAGGCAAAGGGGAATCCCCACCTGTATCGGATGTCTCGGTTGCGTAGGTGTTCTGTTATTGGTTTCAAAGCCCGCCTCGCTTGTAGTGTGAGCCATGACAAGTCGGGGAAGATTTGTACAGCATGTCCTCTGTATAGTAAGGGAGGATTTGTGTCTCTCAATGCCTTCAATAAATTTTCTTTTTCTGTATAGTAGTGTAACCTACAGATAACATCACATGGAAGTTCTGCTGCAGGGCCCCTTGGTTTTAAGGATCTATGCGCTCTATCAATGATAAATATATTGTCAGACTCTTTACCTAATATTAGGTTGAATAAGTCAGTAAGCGTGGCTGTAAGATCTTCCCCCTGGGATTCGGGGAGCCCTCTTACCCTCAAGTTGTTGCGCCGTCCTCTATTATCGAGGTCGTCTATTTGTCTTTGCATGTCAGTCATAAAATGCATTTTAGAATCTACCAGGGAAGAAAAATGAACCATTTGAGCTTGTTGTGCATCTTTCTCTTCTTCCAGGTCAGTAACTCTGTGATTTATCTGTTGCAGATTGGAGTTGATCGCCTCCAGTTTAGCTTGGAAGGAGGTCTCCATTTTGCTTATCATAGAGGCTATATCTGCTTTGGATGGTAAAATTTTAATAAGTTCTCTTAGTTCTAGGTCCCTGGGGTGTTCATTGGATCTATCAGAGGTATCCGATGCCGCTGGGCTTTGCGGTATTGAGTCTAAGGTAGAGTGAGTGTCGTCCGGCGCCGGCGCCATTTTGTGGTTTGCGGCCTCCGTCTCGCGGTCTGCCGACTCGGTAAAATAACCAGTTAATGTGCCCAACTTATGCCCATAGGACTTCCCAGGGGTGCGCTGTGTACCTTGGTTCTTTTTAGGGTTTCCCATTTTCGCTTATTGCCTTGCATTGATGCGGATTGCCCGACGGATTGCAGGGAGCTGTATCAGTGCACAGCCATTCAGCTCCGCGGTCAGGCCACGCCCCCTGGGTGGCCACAATTTCATGTATCAGAGGCACATAGTGAGAACAATGGATGAAGCACATGGTGAGAACAATGGATGGTGGCCATTTTTACTCACAGACACTGTTGTGACTTTTTTACACGGTGCAATCTCGCCGGTATTTGGTGCACAAAGACATTGTGCAGTAGTTTTAAACTCTACAACAGGGGACACATTATACAGTAATTATTTTTTTTATATAATCTGTATATGTTCTGCGGAATCTGCATTAAACTGTATCTTCTCGCCGGTATTTGGTGCACAAAGACATTGTGCAGTAGTTTTAAACTCTACAACAGGGGACACATTATACAGTAATTATTTTTTTTATATAATCTGTATATGTTCTGCGGAATCTGCATTAAACTGTATCTTCCAAACTACTGAACGGATCTGGGTGAATTTTGGATATGTGGTTCACCCAGATCCCCCGGTTCTGAGTATATATTATATGGGGTTATTGCATGTTTTGGGGTACCTGTGATATGTTTTATAAAACTGTCTCTGTCTGTGATAATTATATTACCCATTGTGTTCAGTAATCATATCACAGGCAGAGGGGAGGATTTTGTGTGGGAGTGTCTGTGTCTATTGTACGGATTGATTGGTTGTTCTGTAAAACCCTGTGAGCAGTACTATGTTTGTGGATTGGGACTAAAAGAGGCTGTATGTGCCAGTACAGTCAGTTCCACTCCTGATACTGTGTGTCGTCCAGTGATTGGGAAAGGTGATGGGATACTATTTGATTTTATTGCTGACTGTGCTGGATATTCTCTGGGATTTATTACTTGTTCCTGCATCCTCTGGATATATTGGTAGAGTTAAGTTGTGAGAAATCAGCTCTCCACTACATTGGTTGGCAGCGTCGGGATCCAGATCCACAGAGCTGCAATTCCAGCTGTCATTCTATGGGGAAAACCCACCAACAGAGATTATCTACAGATCCATGATGGAAGTACAGGAGTTTGTACGAAGACAAAGGGTCCAACAAACTCCAGAGAGGAACTGCACCTTAGAGACACTGGAATCAATATGGAGCGACATAGAGCCAGCGAGTCCCTGGACAATGCTCGAGGTGGAAGATGAGTTTAACCGGAGGTTACAGAGCATCTTGGCCACACTGGATAAGCCGATAGCAGAGGCAACCAGGTTGACATGCAGAGAGGACGCCCGACAAGAGATGTGGGAAGAAACTCTGGAGGGTGTCCAGCGTTGGCGAGGTGAGCGCCTCCCCAGCAGGGAGCAGCGACTATAAGCTCGAGTGCCCCTACGGATGCCTATGCTGGGAGACCAGCCCCAGGAAGAGTTGGTGATACAGCTTAAAACACTGGCATGGAGGGAACTGGTTATCGATGATGCGTACCAAGCGCTACGTTGGTACGCGGTTCAGCGGGTTCCTGGAATGGCCAAGTTCGACAAACCAAAGGGCAAGTACAACAATGGCCCTGGTTTATTATGGGGGGCCTTTGCGGAACCGGACTTTAGGAGTGCGGCAGAATCCCGGCTTTGGGACATACTTAATTATAGAGAGGCCATGCTGGATCTCCCTATGGCTGAAGTCCTGGAGCCAGACCTGATTGAATTGGCCATCCAGGAATGGGAACTTGAGCAGGATTACCAGCACCTGATCAGCTCCAGTCAGTCATCCTATACCCTGCAGGTACCACCAGAGCAGGGGGAGTTCGAACAGGATTATGGCCTTTTATTTGATACAGTAACACTGCCTGATTCTAACCTGAGGACTGTACACCATTGGGAACATTGAGTTTCGTCCTTCCTCCCCAACAACTAAGCCCGTCATCAGGTGACCTGGGGTCTGTGATGTAGATTAATTTAGAAATAAACAAATATGTTTAAATGTCTCTGTTCCTGTCCAAATCTGAGATGATTAAATTGCGTATACGCAGAAGTAAATTCACACTGACACACGGAGTTCAGGTTAAAATAACTTCGAGGAAATTTAATGGCATCTGATTAAAAACGGGCTCGCAGACCCTTATAAGAGCAAAATTACATCATCATTGAATATCAAGATAACCGTAAATAAACATCATTAATTGGATTAAGTGTTAAGTGGTTATGTCAATGTCCACCCATCAATATTATTAATTGGCTCAAGAACTAAGTGGTTAGCTAGGTGTCCTCCCACCGGGAGGTGGCGTTATTTTGGACACGGGTGTGGACAGATGGCTCAAGCGCCATCTTACCCAGCACAAAGCTTACTCGGTGGGAAGGGGGGCTTGGGCGTCATTTTGGGTAGTTAGTGATGTCAGACTCGTGGTCAGGTTCAGGGTCCTTTTTTATGAAAGAACATTTCATTAGAGCAGCTTTCTCATGGCCTTAGCTATACTTTGTTGCATGTTACAGGAACTCGATAATTCCGGTGTTAGTCATGTCCTTCTAGAAAATACAGTCTCTATTCATTATACTAAATGCTGTTAGGAAATTCTGTCATGTAATGTAGTTAAAATGGAGAATCTGTCATGAAATGAAGTTAAAATGGAGTTAGTACAAAAATTCAATACAGGTTTAATAAAGGTTTTTAATAATTCTACATCAGTCCCTCCTATGAAATGTTAGATTCTAAAAAAGATAAACTTTATTTGTTAATACCAGAAGACGTGTTGGCCCAAAAGCACAGAAACCCCGTGGCCGCTAGCTAGGTGTTATTGCAAAGTGCAATTCTGTCCCTTCCTGTCCCTAACAGGCTGCAGCACATCCGTCAATACGGGCAGGAAATCTCTTCACTCCGCTGGTGGCCCATGGTGACTAGTCCACCACTTCTCCGCACGGCAGTCAGTTCCATAGAGACGGACGCTGTCCCTAAGCTGGTCCCTACCTAGAACTCTTGCACTTTATCAGTAAAAGGGATAGTTTGCAGCGGTATACAGGGTGAGTTGAAATCTTGGAAATCTTGGTCATCAACTGTCAGATGTGCAAAAGTGGGTGCCGCTTCGTCTACAGTCTTCAGGAGGGATTTTCTCAGGCAAGGGAGGACACAACAAACGAGAAGAGCAAAAATAAAAAGAGAAATTAGTATTGTCATACCAATATGCATTAAAGCTTTTTGCCATCCTGTCATCCAACCAAACCATCTTTCCCAGGGATCTTTTATCCCAAAATTCATTTTTAACTCTTCAGAGAGCTCATTTAATTTCTCTATGGCCAAGGTGACTTTACCATTAGGACCCGTGTTTTCTGGGATGTAGGTACAGCAGGTCATGGTGTCGGGCAATATTTTACATACGCCCCCTTTTTCAGCTAGAATCATGTCTAAGGCCATTCTATTCTGGAAGGACATTTGAGATGTAGCCTGCAGCTGTTCGGCTAAACCCTGGAGGGCATCCCTGGTGTAGTTAACAAAGCGTTGTTGGTTGTAATAAATGTAATTTATCCAATTTAAATTCTTGTTTGCAGTGACTATGGTAAAAAGTGATTCAAACCCCGCAGCAACTTCATCTCTTGCTTTAAATTCATTAGGCACCCCCCTAGGCACCCCAATGGCATCAATATAAATGTGGGGGTCAAAACTGCCCTTTACTGGGGCTTCACGCTTAACCTTGGCTGGTGTGTGTATGGACTCATGTATGTTAGGGTGTGTGTCAGAGATAATATGTATAGGCATGATGGCTTTAGCCAGAGTACACTCCCCCCACCATTCCTTGTCCATCCTGGATCTTAGCTGTAAATCCACACACAACCAGTAAATATCCCCCAATGACCTAGTATGGAATTGTAATAGGTACATAGGGACAGTTCTGTAGGTGGCACAATACCCTTTGGAGAAGTTACCCAAGAATTTACCAATTCCATCATAATTAGCATAACCGGTGTAGTTACCTTTATAAACTGTAACACCATCTGGGGGTTTGACATCCTTGGTTAGGAGGGGGTATTCTACTGTCCATGCCTTGCAGAGGGACCTATTGAAGTTGTAGTGGTAGGCAAAAAGGCTCAAAACACATTCTTCTATATCTACTGGCAAGGTTAAAGGCACGGTGCCGAGGTGAGGCCGGGCACCACCACACACATAGCATGCGGTTCTGTTATGCTTGTTGGCATTATATTTCATCCATTCCAACCATAGATTAACATCATTAAAACCTGTTTCAGCGGCCATGGTATCTTCAAAGGTGGGGTTAGCAATGGCCATCATGTCTTTAAAGGACTGGATGTGTGGTTTTAATGGATTTGAGACCATGTGAGTGGCCCCTTGCCACTCTGGAGAGTGGCACATATCTTTTAGGTAGAAGTGCCCTAGTTTGTTATAGGAACCTTTCTTCCAATACATTCCCATTACATACTGGTCTGCATCCGTTGGACTGGGATGCTCAATATTTAGGATTAATTTCATAGGTATACCTCCTTCAGGCTTCCTCAGAGTCATTCTTTGGAGAAGGGATCTACCATGATCATCTACTTTAGATAAGGCACTTTTTGGTTTGTAACCCCAGGCAGGCCCGGCATTCCATCCAGTTATGCCCCCATTGTTTGTCAACTACACAAACATAGGGGTCTTTTACATGAGGGATATCTCTATAGATATTTTGAATTTGTGACGTAGGGAATGGGCAATCTACAATGTCACAGTAATCAAAAGTGTATGTAGCCACACGGGTACATGAATAATTGTACCAGAAGGTATACCCACTGGCATCTTTGGTGATGGCTACTTGTTGGGCCTCAATTAGGCTAATTAAGGAGAGGATGTACCAGAGGTACATGGTTGTGCAGTATCTGCTTCCTCTGGGGCAGGAGTCTTCTTGCAGTGGGAAGCGTGGATCCAATGTGGCCTGCCGGCCAACTTGACGGAGGTTGCAGTGATCAGGAGAACTTGGAATGGTCCGTCAAATCCTGGTTCCAGGGTATGTTTCCGCACAAATTTCTTGACTAGAACCCAATCTCCGGGAAGCAGGTTGTGGGTACCTGTATCGAGTTCGGGATCTGGAATTGAAGAGAAAACTTGGGCATGTATTTTGTTCAAGGCACTTGTAAGTTCAGTTACATAGTCTACTAAAACATCAGTTTGAAGCTGTAACTGTTGAGGGTAGTAACAACCTAGTCTGGGTGCAGTCCCAAATAGAATCTCATATGGGGATAATGAGTGCTTCCCTCTAGGTGTGTGCCTAACGCTGAATAAAGCTATTGACAAGCTTTCTGGCCAGGGCATCTTTGTTTCTTGTGACATTTTTAACATTCTGGCTTTTAAGGTGCCATTCATGCGTTCTACTTTAGCACTACTTTGTGGGTGGTAAGGGGTGTGGAAAGCTAGGGTCACTCCCAGAGCAGTCCAAATTTCTTTAGTCACTGTTGCTGTAAAGGCTGGGCCTTGGTCACTTTCAATAACTTCTGGAAGTCCAAATTTACATACAATATCTGCAAGTAGACGTTTTGCTGTTGTCTTGGCGGTGATATTGGCCACTGGATAGGCTTCTGGCCAGCCTGAAAACATGTCCACTATTACTAGTGCATATTCATGAGGCCCACTCTTGGGCATTTGTATGTGGTCAATCTGAATTCTCTGGAATGGGTAGACAGGCTTAGCCAGGTGTTTCAAGGGCACTTTGATTGGTTTTCCTGGGTTGCATTTTGCGCAAATGACACAGGCCCTACAGAAGCTGTTGATCAATGTTGTGATTCCAGGTGCTTCATAATACTTCTGTATGAGGGCAGTCATTAAGTCTTTTGACAGATGTGCAGGTCCATGTGCCCATTGGACAACTGCTGGATATAGGTTCTTAGGAAGGCAGAATCTAAAGTTGTTGTAGTATACTCCATCCTTTAGGACTGCTCCTTTCTTCTTCCATTTCTGTATTTCTTCGGGGGCAGTTGTAGCTTGCTGTTCCCGTAAGATTCTTAGGTCAGTAGGAAGAGTCTGCAAGGTGAAAATAGGAATTTCTTCGTGTCCGGACACTTCTTCATCCACTTCCTGCAATTTTCTTGCTGCTTGCTTAGCAGCCTGATCAGCTAAGTGGTTGCCCTTTGCTTCATCTGTATCCAATTTCCCATGTGCCTTTACTTTCAAAATGGCCACTTCTTCCGGGAATAGGAGGGCATCCATTAGTTCCTTGATTGCAGAACTGTGTTTGACTGGCGTACCGGCAGTGGTAAGAAATCCTCTTGTTTTCCAAATTAGTCCAAAGTCATGTGCCACAGCCAAAGCGTATCTTGAATCTGTGTAGATGTTGGCACGTTTTCCTTCGGAGATCTTGCATGCTGAAGTCAGGGCTTGCAATTCAGCTTCTTGTGCAGACATTGTTGATGGTAGAGATGATGATTTGATAACTTCATCTGTTGTGGTTACGGCATATCCTGTGTGGTATTTTCCTTCTTCATCAGCATACCTTGAACCGTCCACAAACAGAGTGAGATCAGGATCTGCTAGTGGAACCTCATGTACAGTTGGTAGGTGTATTGTTTCCATTTTCATCTGTTCAAAACAATCATGAGGTGTCTCTGGGTCATAGTCATTCACTATGACCAGATCTTGAAATTCATTTTCCAGGAAGTGGCGTGGCCATGCTTCAAGATGGTCAATTGTTGGGTATTTGACAATGCCGCTTTCCTGTAGCTGTGATTCATTCATGGTGGCCCATAATTTTGCCATGGGCCCAAGATCATTCCATGATTTTGTTTTCAACTTGGTGACAGGGACATGAGGGATGGCAATGTCCCAATGATGATACAAGTGTTTGAGTTCTGAAGGCAGAAGAATCAGGACCATGCTGTTGCCTTCAGAGTCACAGTAGAAGTCTTGTGCAGTGAGTTTCACTTCCACCAGATGATAGAACTCATCTTCATAGCAAGGTTCAGGAGTGATGTTTGGCTTGTACCACATAGTACAGAAGGCATATCCTGCTCCCTCGCAGAGAGGTGTTTGTCCATCATGAAAAGATAAATCAGGATGCATTTTCTTGATGGTACCAGTAAGAAGGTAGATGTAGGTTTCATCCATGATAAACCCATAGTGGATACCCCCCTCAGGTAGTGGGAGAAGAGTGGATGGATTGAGAACTTGACATCTTTGTATGGTAATGTTGTCAGGTAACAGGAGATGACACTGAAGACGTAGGTGTCTTGCAGGAGACACATGCTTGAGTTGTACTTGGTTGATGATGGCAGAAATGTCATGAGGGGCCAAGACAACTAGAGGGTGGCCAAGGACCAGGTCTGCAGTTCTTTCAATAAGTTCTCTTGCTGCAAAAACGGCCCGAAGGCAAGAAGGGGTCCCTCTGGCCACGATATCCAGCTGGCAGGAGAAAAATCCAATAGGCCTTTGATGGCCTCTTAAGTCATTTGTTTGAGTAATGACTCCTGTAGCACGGCCTTGTCTTTCAGAGACAAATAACTTGAAGGGTCTGGTATAGTCCGGTAGGCCGGTAGGCAGATGCAATGGCACGTTTTAATGTACAGAAATTGTCTTGTGCTTCATTGGTCAGGCAGAATGGGTCTGACTTGAGTGCATCATAGAGTGGTTGCAGGAGCAGAGAGGCTTCTGGGATCCATGCTCGGCAGTAGGAAATGAGGCATGTAGAGATTTTGAAGTCCTTGGAAGTGGAATGTCCAGTACTGCTCTAACTCGGTCCCGAGTGAGATGTCTAGTACCTTGAGACAGACAATGGCCAAAGAAGATGACAGTGGGTTGACAGAATTGAAGCTTGAGAAGTGAAGCTTTACATCCTTGTTCTGCTAAAAAGCAAAGGAGACTGATTGAACATTCTTCCATTGTAGGTATGTCAGCTCCACAGAGCAGCAAGTCATCCACATACTGGAGTAGGACAACTTCTGGATGGTCTGATTGCCATGGATCAAGGATGGAGCACATGGCCTTTGCAAATTGACTTGGAGAGTTTTGTGCCCCTTGGGGCATGACAGTCCATGTATACTGTTGTTTTTCATGTGTGAAGGCAAACAGGTACTGGCAAATTGGATCCAGGGGTACACTGAAGAAGGCATTGGCCAGATCAATGACTGTGAAGTATTTAGCAGAAGGTGGGACTCCAGAGAGTAGAGTGTGTGGGTTTGGTACAATAGGAGTGTCCAGGACTGTTGCTTCATTCACTGCACGGAGATCCTGAACCATTCTGTACTTCTCTGGTTCACCTTTTGGAGTCTTTTTCTTCACAGGAAACAATGGGGTGTTGCATTTTGATTCACACTTGACAAGGGCACCATCTCCAAGAGTGCTTTGATTTGAATTGAGATAGCTGCAGCTTGAGCTGGTTTTAAAGGGTACTGTGGTTTCCTTGGCAGCTTTGCTCCTGGAATGAGTTTTACCACCACAGGTGGAACCTTTAGGTGACCTATATCCTCTGGGCCTGAGGACCACAGTTTTGCAGGTACTTTTGTCTTTAGTGAATCAGGGAAATTGGTCCTCAGTTCCTTTGCATCCTCATGGGGTTCTTCTAAGTGAAGCATCAGAGGCAGGGAGCACAGGGCTGAGGTGTCTGACACAGATAGAGGGGTGGATAACTGTACTTGTCCATCTGGAGTGAAGATGATAGATGCCTGCAGGTGTGAGAGGACATCAGCGCCTAACAGGTTAATGGGGCATGTGGAGGATACCACAAAGCGAGCAAGCAAGCTAGGATAGTTGCCAACTCGTAATGGAGTTGTTAAAGGACTGTGTCTAGGTAGGCCATCCACTCCCACACAAGAGACATCAATATTTGACAGGAATGATGGGTCAGGCAGGTCTTGTTCTCGTAGAACACTTCGGGCTGCACCTGTGTCAACAAGAAATGTAGTAGGTTGACCTTCAATGGGTAGAGTCACAGTGGCAAGTGGCCCCCCCTTATCCCCTGAAGACACTGCCATGACAGGGGTTAATGACACAGGCTTGCCAATTTCCTAATCATATGGTTCCTCAACTATTGGAGCTGCCTTTGGGGCCTTGGGGGCAGGAGGCTTGATCACCTTCTTGGGTTCTGGGCAATCATTTTTGAAGTGTCCTTTAGCTTTGCAATTGAAGCAATATCCATCTTCGGGTTTGGTACCTTTTGGAACAGGTCCGGGGCGGGATACCATGAGAGGAGCTGAATTGGGCTTTCTAGGAGTCTGGGCAGATTCCAGACCCCTGGCAACTAGGAGTAAGGTGTCCAGTGGGACCACCTTATATTCAGGGCGTGCAGCAATGATTCCCTTGCGTATGGAGTCTTTGACACCTTGGACAAATGAACCAGACAGCATCTGAGAATGGATCTTGTCTGTAAGATCAAATCCCAAATCTGTAAACATTTGAAACAGTCTTGCATGAAACTTTTCCACTGATTCTCCTTTTTCCTGTACAACATCAGTAAGGCCAGCAGCCTGATCTGCAAGTTTGTCCTTAGCCCATTCCTTTAGCTGGTTGCAAAATGCTACTCCGGAGGGGTAATCAATGTCACTTGTAAGTAAATCTGTGCTGAGGTGGCGGGCAATGCTAGGCCAATATGCATCTCCGGCTTTGATAGCACAAATGCTCAGTAAATCTCGCCATGCAGCGGAATAAGTCTTTTGAATTTGAACTAACCCTAGGTAAAAAAGCATAGGTTGCTTTTCTGGGTCTGGGAGTGATTTCATCAGAGCACTAGCTTGTGTAGGATTAAAAGCAACATATTTAGGAAAGGATCATCGAGGGAACGGCGAGGCGGAGGCCCTGTGGCATCCGGTGAGCCCTGGTATCCCTGTGATCCAGTCTCCTCATACTCATCTTCGTATGTGACCTGGACCCCTCTGGGAAGTGGGGCTGCTTGAGGTGTCAGAACCGGGGGGGGTAAGCGGGAGTCCCGGATGCTGGGGTGGCCAGTGGATCATGAGCTTGTGGTGAGTAATCACCGGGAAGTACCGGCATTAAGGGTGCTGGATAACTGGGGGCCGCCATATTGGAGGCGTGAAAGGAAGCTGCATTAGGGTTAAGGGAGGTAGTGGCGGCCATGTTGGATGTGGGCACATCCGGGGTAGACTGTGCCGGATTGGGCGTGACCAAGGTCTGGGGAGTGGCTTGGGAAAGGAAGTAGGCTTGGTTTGGATAGGGCAGGGCCATGGGGTAGGGGAAGGGGTAGGGCCAGGCCATCTGGGCAGGGGTTTGGGCGGAACCTGGGGAGGGCGGGTTAGTTGGGCAGGGATTAGAGAAGGAGGTGGGACATCCGGGGTACGGATATGAAACTGAAGGGGTGGGAACCTGGGCTGTGGGAGGATTGGGAAGGAGAGAGGACGGAGAGAGATTAGCAGAGGCAGGTGTAGTAGGAGGAGCCAGAGCGGGTGTAGTGGGATTGACAGTAGCAAGGGGTTAGTGAACTGGGTGGATGCAGATGGGAGGGTAGGATTATTGACGGAGAGAGAGCGTAGAGAAGGAATGGCGGATGAAATGCTTGGTTTAGACAGAGAAGGTAGTGTAGGGATGGATGAGGATGATGGGAATGTTAGGGATGACGATGGGGAGAATAAAGATCCATTAGAATTCAGGACCGGACAAACAGGGGCGATAGCGGGATGGGCCATGGGAGGATTGGGAGTGGGGAACATGGTCAGCTGGCTGTCACTCATTGCTGACTGAACCTTTGGGATAAACATCCCCTGGGCGCCATTTTGGGGCGCTGGCTGAGGGAATGCCCCAGCAACATAATTATTGTGATATACATACAATTTTACACCTTTGTGATTTATTTCTTCCTCAACCCAACCTTCCTGCTGAATAGCTTTTGCTACTTTGTACCAGGCTTCTGCAGTACGCAGTAAATCATTATCTGCAAGCTTGCCTTTCTTCTCTGTCAGTAATCTACGCCAGCTTTCTGGCTGTAATCTACCACATGAAGGCACAGCAATTTTACACACTTTAGCAATCTTTTCAACTTTCTTAACCATCTCCTCTCCCTCTCTGTCTTCAACTAAATCACACGCTAACCAGCCCTTACTGGGCTTCCCTAAATCCTGTCCCATTCTCCCCCTATAAAAGGCGTCCCAGATACAGAGGATTGAAAATGAAACAGAGTGTCTACAATGCTCGACTGCCACTCGGAAGGGTGGGTCCCCCCAAGTGCGTCTTCCCAAAACGTAGACTAGTCACTAATTCCGCCTACCCGAGGTAGCCACGGATTGGAGCGAGGTGAGAAGTGTGTGACCAATCACTTCTCTCACAAGAGAAATAGGAGTGGAAAGTGTAAATAACACAGGAAGTAGAGTAAAAAAAGTAAAAGTAAAGTGAAAGTAGAGACAGACACCGGAGTTTGAATGACTCCCAATTAAAACAACAATTCAATTGAAATACAGTGCATGCATCACAGTTCAAATAAATTCAACAGTAATCCCTTTCCTTTACTCATGTGGCCAAAACCACCTCCCTCAACCTCGTAGTGTCCCCGCTCGGAGAACAACTTTCGTAAGTCTCACTACCAGCGGCCAAGGATAACAGCTTACACCGGCCCGAAATCCATATGCCTCCCTCGTTACAGCGGTCCATTAAGTGTGACCACCACTATCCTCACCCTCGTAGCGCCCCTATGGACCCCCCCATAAGTCTCACTACCCCGTGGTGATGGAGACAGCAATGCCTTCCCGAATCCACGCACCACAAATACAATTGGAATGCCACCAGCTTCAGCGCTCGAAGCTGGAGGGTACCACCTCTCTGCAAGCAGAGCTATGTGCACAATGAGGCTAGCTAGGCTATCAAAGTGACACCATGGGGAATCCCCAGGAAGCAATGAGTCTACACCCTTCCACAGACTCCCCCAACCTCTTTTTCCTTACTGCTGCAGCTACCCAGCACCTAAAAGAGGTAAACAGGCAAAGAAGACCCCCAGGAAAACTTCCACAGGTCCACCCCCCTTTTTCCCTACAGCCACAGCCACGTGGCTCCTAAAAGGGGTAAACAGGCAACAGAGGACCCCCAGGCACACACCCACAGGTCCACCCCCCTTTATCCCAAAAGGGGCACACAGACAAACACTCCACCCGGGCACTTAAGCTAGAGACAGACCAATGCAAACACACCCAGGCAACAGATAGACAAAATGGAGGTAAACAGGTGGGTAACAACAAGACACCGGGCAAGATATTACCTGTCTTTGATGTCCTCCCGGTAGCAGTCACAGACACTTGGACGGGTCAATCAAAGGGGCTGGAACATACCGGCTAGGCTCTGCAGTAGTCTTTACCGTGTATTCAGAGGTGATCAATCTCCTATCCTTCCCCCCGGATTCCTCCGTCCAACAGCGTCTTCCTTAGGACGGCTTACCGGCCAGAGGCCATAGCCCGGTGCCCCACGTTCTCGGCGCCAAATTGATGTAGATTAATTTAGAAATAAACAAATATGTTTAAATGTCTATCTGTTCCTGTCCAAATCTGAGATGATTAAATTGCGTATACGCAGAAGTAAATTCACACTGACACACGGAGTTCAGGTTAAAATAACTTCGAGGAAATTTAAAGGCATCTGATTAAAAACGGGCTCGCAGACCCTTATAAGAGCAAAATTACATCATCATTGAATATCAAGATAACCGTAAATAAACATCATTAATTGGATTAAGTGTTAAGTGGTTATGTCAATGTCCACCCATCAATATTATTAATTGGCTCAAGAACTAAGTGGTTAGCTAGGTGTCCTCCCACCGGGAGGTGGCGTTATTTTGGACACGGGTGTGGACAGATGGCTCAAGCGCCATCTTACCCAGCACGAGGCTTACTCGGTGGGAAGGGGGGCTTGGGCGTCATTTTGGGTAGTTAGTGATGTCAGACTCGTGGTCAGGTTCAGGGTCCTTTTTTATGAAAGAACATTTCATTAGAGCAGCTTTCTCATGGCCTTAGCTATACTTTGTTGCATGTTACAGGAACTCGATAATTCCGGTGTTAGTCATGTCCTTCTAGAAAATACAGTCTCTATTCATTATACTAAATGCTGTTAGAAAATTCTGTCATGTAATGTAGTTAAAATGGAGAATCTTTCATGAAATGAAGTTAAAATGGAGTTAGTACAAAAATTCAATACAGGTTTAATAAAGGTTTTTAATAATTCTACATCATCTGTATCATCTACTCCACAACCAACCCCAGAACTGAGGGATTTCATAGACTGGTCCTGGGAAGACCCACAGATGGCAGGTAGAGATGGGATGGCGGTCTCTCTACTGGCCCTACAGGGGTGCTGGGCAGTCGGCCCAGATCCCCAGCGGCAGTGCGAAGTGCAGGGAGTAAAAAGCATAGTCTCCCCTCCCCAGCGGCAGTGTACCTTGCAGGGAGAGGAGCGTAGCGTCCTCCCTCCCCAGTGGCAGGGTGAGCTACAGGGATGCGGGGCAGTCAGCCCAGATTCCCAGCAGCAGTTTGTTTCATTGGGGATAGAGAGCAGCGTCCTCCCTCCCCAGCGGCAGCATAGCCCACCAAGGGGAGACAGTAAGCCCCACAACAGTGCAGATGGGACCGTAGTCTCTGTACCTACACCACCAAGGATACGGACAGTCTGTCCTGTTTCCTAACAGCAAGACCATTTAGCCAAAGGGGAGACAGTCTGTTTCCCTCTCCAGCAGCCAAGTGTGATGTTGGGAGAAGTGACAGGCGGTCTCTCTCCCCAGCGGCAGAGTGCCTTACAGGGAGGGGAGACAACTGGTTTACCTCCCCAGCGGCTGAGCATGTCATTGGAAGGGGAGACGGCTGGTTCCCCTTCCCAATAGCGGGGCAATTTATTGGAAGGGGAGACAGTCGGTCCCCCCTACAACAAAGGAGAGCGTTGCAGGAAGAAGAGCTGGCATCCGGGCAGAAAGCCGGCGGCTTCTGCCCTCTCTTCCCTTCTGCCTTAGAACCAGATGGCGCACCATCTTCATCAAGGGCACCGAGGACCACAGAGCTAAGTTTCGCTGGCCTCGACCCACCAGGTCTAGAGGACGGGAACTGCATCCGCCATCCCCAGCAACAGTTTTGTCCAACCAGGGGAGAGGGCGCCTTGGTTACTTTTCCACCAGAGGAAAGGGGAGGATTTTGTGTGGGAGTGTCTGTGTGTATTGTACGTATTGATTGGTTGCTCTGTAAAACCCTGTGGATTGGGAATAAAAGATGCTGTATGTGCCAGTACAGTTAGTTCTACTCCTGATACTGTGTGTCGTCCAGTGATTGGGAAAGGTGATGGGATACTATTGGATTTTATTGCTGACTGTGCTGGATATTCTCTGATATTTATGACTTGTTCCTGCATCCTCTTGATATATTGGTGGAGTTAAGCTGTGGGAAATCAGCTCTCTGCTACATAGACTACAGTAAGTATATGGGAGTAGACTTGGCTGATCAATGAAAAAGTAAAGTGGTGAAACGAAAAAGTAGGTCCTGTATAAAGAAAATTCCTGTATATTTAAGCCAGGTTGCAATTTTCAATTCCTATGTGCTGTATAAAAAAGCAACCATAGGGAAACCATACCCGTTTCTTGATTTTATGTTTAAACTCTTGTCCAATATTTGATTTACTCAATCTCCTAATCCTCCCTCATTGAAATCAGAAGATGTCAAGAGATTTTGTCTCAAGCACTTTTTCCCAAAATCCCCCCCACACCCTGTAAAAAGTCACACCAGAGAAAGTATTGTGTTTATTATAAGAAAGGGGTTTGAAAGGACTCTAGTTATTGCCCTTCCTTGCCACCTTTATCTCCCCTCTGCATTACAGACTGTTTCAGCGTCTATCATACTTCGTTTTAGAGATGAACTGTTGAAACACTAGACAAGGGATTTATCTCGATTTCTGGCCTCTGCTTGTCCTGATAACCTTTTTTTAGCTGCTTATACATTCTTATTGGCTTTTTATATTGACTACTCTGACTTCTGGATTCCCCTGACCTTGACTTGATCCTGTTTACAGTAAGCCTAGCCATTATAAAGTGATTAAACCAAACAAATCAATATACTACATTTAGAATATTTGCCCTCCCCTCACCCCCCACCTGCGGTTGCCCATGCATAGGGGGAAATTGTTCTATTCGTGAGACAGTCAAAATCAAAATACTGAGGCTTTATTTCACTAACTTATATCCTGATTATGAAGTGTCCTGAGAAAATGGACTTCAGTTACATAGCTGAAAAGAGACTTGTGTCCATCAAGTTCAGCCTTCTTCACATATGTTTTTCTGTTGATCCAAAAGAAGGCAAAAAACCCAGTCTGAAATGCTTCCAATTTTGCAACAAACTGGCAGTCAGATATCTCATTGGATCAAGCAGCCTTTACCCCACTAATTCAAAATTATATCCCTGTATTTTTGGAAGTATTTATCTAATAAATATTATATTATTAAATATATTTGTATAATGTTATCATATCCCCTCAGAGGCGCCATTTTTCCAAACTAAAGAGATTTAAATTTTTCATGTGTGTAAAAAAACATAAAAGTATAGCCAGTAAATGGGCCCTGCATCTGTGATAAAGAGGCTAGACCAATCATCTCAAAATACACCATTTGGAATACTCAGGGTTGCCTGCTTCTCAAAATGCTATACCATGATTGTGAAATTATTACCTAGACTGCCATACTCTGTCATAGGCGACATAGGCAAAGAAAATCACTTTGTCAAATTTCCAGGTATGAAGGATGAAATGGACATACGCTATAATTGACCCTGTAACTTTCATAAAACCCCATAAAACCTGTACATGGCGGGTAAGGTTGTATTTGTGAGACATCGTTCTACAAAAATATAAGTGTTTTTAGAGCAGTAAATATATAATGATGATATCATAAGAGAGAGTGCAGTTTTGGTGTGAAAAATGCAAAGAAAAATCCAAAAATGAACACTACCTTTGGCTAGGGTTTGTTATACGTGACTACTAAAAAAGACTGGAATACCCAATTTTGAATACCCTGGATATTCAACTTTTGCAAATGTAATGTCATGATGGGGGTAATTCTCATTCCTGGGCTGCCGGTATGATCTCAAAGGCAACATCAATCAGCAAATTTCAGTGTACAAAAACTAATATGGGCAAGCCCTGTTTTTGACCTTGTAACTTTCCAAAACCCCATAAAACATGTACATGGGTGCATTGTTGTACTTGTGGTACATCACAGCATACACATATGTGTATTTAATTGCAGCAAAAGCTAAAAGTATTGTGACTTTTACAGTTAAAATGCCATGCAGAACTTTTAAAATAATAATGTCTTCATTTCTCACACTTGTTTTTTTTTTTTTTTGCTATTAAATTGTTTCATATATTTATTTATTACTGGTATTTATAAAGCACCAAACATATTCTGCAGCGCTGTACAATTGGGGAAGACAACACCATTAGAACAGACCGATAGAGGGCCCTGCCCGTGAGCTTACAATCTAGGTTAAACAGTGGATATGAGACAAAAGGTAGCAGAGGAATTTGTATGAGATGGCATAGAAAGTTAATGGTAGAACTGCAGCAGCTGATGGCATGTGATGGTAATAAAAAGGTGATTGGCTCTGGTTCCAAACAGCTGTAAGAGCATGCTATATAGGAACCAGGGTGGGTGGGTTAAGCCTAGTAAAATTAAAAGGCCCTCTTGCAGGGATGGATGTAAAACTGGCCCTAAAGAGTAGAGAAGGACAGTTATTTAAAGGAATTTATGGCTAGGAGTGGCAAGGGTGTGAGGGGAGGGGGAGATGGAGGTGGAAGGGGGAATGGTTGAGCACACCTGCCATTTGTCTAATTCAATTACAAAATTTTCCAACCAGAATACTATCAGCCAAATTATTAACAATTAAAGATTATGCTAGCTTTAGTGTACTAATAATCTTAATTTTAGTAATGACAGTTGGCGAGTATTTTGCATAATCTCTCTTTACTAGCTCTGCAGCAAAGAAACACACATAAAAATAGAACCAATCACAAGAGAGTAGGATGTACATGACATGTGATGACCTAATCACTTCCTCTTTCAGAAAGCGACAACAAGCAGAAGCAAACCTGTAACAAGCAATAGTAATAACTCCTAAAACCAACATCCGAAGAAGCAAACTTCCCCGTAAATTCCACACAAACTAGCAAAACATTTTCAGGGATGATTCAAAATCCAAAGGCGCAAACCTCCAGAGAATTTCACACGAACAACCAAATGTCTTAAGTGACGAATCATACTGAAAAGAGAATGTGTGACAGGTTTGGACAGATATTCATGAACGTGGAAACCCAAATAATGTACTGTATACATCATTCCATAGTAGTATATATTACAATCTGATAACTGAATAACTATTATGTAAAACTCCAATTGCAATTACTTACCAATGGAAATAAAATCATCAATGTAAACACAAAACATGAAGAGCCCAACCTACCATAGACCAGGAACACATATAAAAAAAACAAACATAAAGGGTCATTACTAAAATTAAGATTTTTAGTACACTAAAGCTAGCATGATCTTCAATTTTACATGACTGGGGGCTTTATATTTTTGCATTTTTAATGCTGAGAAAGCAATAGAAAACTAATGAAAAATCAGAAAATGCAACTAGAGACCTAGAACGTCAGGACTAAGGGAAAAACAACCCTGTTGAACGTCCGAACATCCAAAACCTGACAGAAAGCCACCAGACCATGCATAAAACTCCGCCAGTAGATTCCCAGTACCGTAGAAAAATGGACAACGACCTCCACGTCCCCTAAGCCGGAGGTAGATGTCATTGAGTTGTTTGTACACAAGATAATCCTTGTCCATCGGGAGTCCCCAGACCGGGGCACGGGCCGTTGAGCTGTCCAAACCACATAATGGATCAAGGTTCTATTCCAAACTCCAATCAGACCGGGAACAACTAGATGGACAGGTAGCATTGTCATGTCCCTGGGCCCGAGAGATTCCTAAGAGGTCCCTAGCAGCCTGTGATAGTCCGCCGATATGCCAAGAACCCCAGAAAGAATCCAGGCCATCAGGGTCAGCCAACCCTCTAGGAATAGAAGATGTGGGTTCCCCTTCGGGTCCATGACAATAGTAGGATATGAATGTAGAAGGAGGAGATTCTCACCAGTCAGTCCCGGAAGGTCCAGGAAACAAGGTTGACTCTGTCACAGCGGAATGGCCAAGGCGGTATTATTCGCTGAACGAGATGATGGAGAATTTTCGCAATCATTACGAAGGAGGAAAAAGCATGTGTCCCCCGGGGAGGCCCAGTTGGCCCGAGTCCGATCATCATTGTGCCAATTGAAGAACACTGCATTCTGGCGGTCCCTCTGATATGTGTCCTCCTGAATGGGAAAGCTTCCGTGTGCAAGGCGCGGAGCAGCTTATGAATCCTAAGTGGATCATCCACTACGAAATATGACGATTCCAGCCGGACCACAAAGAATTGAGTGTTTATGCAGTCTTGAGTTCCCTGAATCAAACCGAAGGAGATCGTCCAGGAAAATGACACGCCTTCCCCATACTTAATTGATCACTGGTTTCGGTAGTTTCATGAAGCCCCCAAGGAGCCAAGCTGAGGGGACAAGTGCAGAGCCGAGGTTGATCGTGTCACAAGAAACCTAGTTAACGTCGACAAGAGGGATGGAAAAGGATCACCATGACGTGTCTTCATATCCAGTTTCTCAAGCCAGCCGTCTACGAGAAAAGGTTCCTTGTTAGGTTTGAATGCCTTCCGCCTAGATGCGGTATATCCTGTGGGTGCAGTAGAAAGTAGAGTCGATGGTACCCTAGGGGCGCTTAACTGAGGAAAACTGTATCTAGCGCATCTGTGCGGTCTGTGTTCTCTGTCTGACCATCTGAGCACCAGAGGTTGTCTCTCGCTCCTTACGGGCAATTGAGTCAGCGATAGTGTAGTACCGGAGTCAGATGTTCCGAAGTGGTTGGCAACAAAGCCCCATTGTCGACCGGTCCCGAAGAACACCCCTTAGGGAGTTAACCACGTAACACCTTCCTCATGGAGGTTTGGGTCTTGATGTGGGCAGCGGTACCATAAACGTGTGTAATAAATTCCCTCAGGAAAAAAAAGTGTGCCTGGGGTCCCAATGACTTGGCGCCCAGATCCGCCAACCATCCGTCCGGAAGAGGGCTGCTATGTGCTTCCCATAGGAGAGGCGAACATTGTGATTTCTGACAAAACAGAAACATCTCTCAGCCCACTCACAAATATCGTGAGCTCATTCCCGCAAGCGGTTATGGACATCTTTATCTAGAGGGTACAAAGCCACAGGTGCATAAAATAGCCAGGTGTTCAAGAGGGGACCAGTCTCTCGAACATGGAGGACGGATGTTGTAGATTATACAGCCATTGACCAGTAGGATCCAGGATATCTTATGTGTCTTCTTGGTCAGTAGCGTGCAAGGCACCGTCACCTTCAGTTACCTGGGGATCCCTTAGAAAGAAGGTTTATCGTGATATAGGATACCCCTGTAGAAGGCGCAAACCAGTAGGCAGTGCTCACAGAAACCCCTGGTTGTATTCTGAACAGTGGCCAAATAAAATAGACTGGGACTCACCCAGTAAATAGAGGTTGCAATAGCATGCCTCCGCTCAGCAGCACGTATAGTAGGGGCCTCACCCTAGGTGCACAGTTTGTGAACCCTTGAGTGCTGGTCACAGCCCAGATAGAAAGCGTCAGTTGTCCAACAACTAAGTTCACTGTCGAAGGAGATATCCCTTAAAGCAGGAAGTGCTGAAAATCCAGTCCAGCAGTTTAGAGTCTGTAACAGCATGTCTCCATGCAGCAGTGCAGTGCACATCTAGTAGGGGCCTCAACCCAGGAGCACAGGGTACAAACCCTTACGTGCTGGCCATCATCCTGATGGAGAGCCTCCATCAGCTCTTCCCATAATGGGGGAAAGGCCACGATCGTGCAGGGATTACTGGAGAAACAGAGGGAAGGGGAATAACCGCCCAGGAGCCAGTGGAACCAGCGGGAGTGTAAGAAACAAGCCCCAGGAAGGCCCAAAAGCTCCTAAGTCCCTTAGAGAAGAGAAAGTAAGGAAGGGAGAGGAATAAGGTAAAAGTGAAAATAATATAGAAAAAAAAACAGCTGCCAATTGAATGGAAGCACAGCAAAACAAATAGCAAAGCCTATTGAAATAAAATTCCAAAACCCAAAGAGGCAATAGAAACATAAAGTAATGGAGAAGAGTAATACTCTGACCTGTCTGCTTGATGGAGCAGCAAAGAAAGAGGAAGTGATTAGGCCATTACACCTCATGTACATCCTACTCTCATGTGATTGGTTCTTTTTTTTCTATGTGTTTCGTTGCAGCTGTAATGTTGTAAAATTACATGTAATTGCAAGTACAAAATTATATAGTAGTAAACTACAGGTACAAATAGTAGCAATGTTATAGTAAATTAATAATGTATTCACTAAAATAAAGAAAATCCGGTAGAATAGCTTCTGATTCTTAGCCTTTACCTTTAACCCCTTAAGGACACATGACATGTGTGACATGTCATGATTCCCCTTTGTTCCTGAAGTTTGGTCCTTAAGGGGTTAAAGGATCACTATAGTGCCCTGAGGGTGCCCCTCCCGTGGCGCTGAAGGGGGTTAAAATCCCTTCAGCCACTTACCTTAATCCAGCACCGGGCTCCCTCAGTGCTGGTGACCTCTCCTCCCAGTCCGACGTCACTTGAGCCAAGTGCCGCGCGTGCATTCAAAGTGTCCATAGGAAAGTGTGACAAACTGCCCTTTGTCACTGGCTATTTATGCGACAAACTGCCCTTTGCCCCTGGCTTTTGGAGGAGCCTGATTGCCAGCCTCCTGCCTTATGACTATGGCCCTGGTGTGTATGACCCTTTAAAAACATTATTTGGGCATATTGGATTGTAACACACTTTTTCTGCCTCTTTAATTCCATGAGAAAATGTGCCTCTTCACCTCCCCCTTTTTCCTGTCTATTGTTTCTCCAGCAGGGCGTTGTCCCAGGTAACACTGCCAGACCAGTTCAAACTGGCTGCTTTGTCCCTCCTCAATCTCTCATCAGCCCTTGCAAAACTTTAACCCCATGGCGATTTTATTCTGTTCGTGGGATCTGAGCGCTGTTCGGATATATTGAGCGCTCAGATCCAAGCTATCTTTTGGGGATTTCTGTTCAGTATAATAGGAATTATGTATTTTTACTGTTGTAAATGGAGATATTCCCTGTACCTGGAGATAATTAAGTTACCACGTCCACTTAAGCCAATTATCTCCAGGATAGAGGAGAAGATAGACAGGCTGCACAGCATAATCTGTGGAACTGTTTTGGGCAGGAAAGCCATGCTTGCAGTCGGTCAAATAGGACTTCCACCTATCTTTTGAACCACTGGACCAAATTGTATGATTTTTTAATATGTTTATATACTGATTAGGATGGTTCAGAATATGTAACGTTTATGGAAATGCATGTATGGTTTGGAAGTTATGAATAATGTATAAAACTGTATTTTCCTGCCTGTGATAATTAAGTGAACCCATTGTGTTAGTAATTATATCACAGGCATAGGGGAGGGTTTGTGTGCCTTGGCTGGGAGTGTCTGACTGTACTGTTCTGATTAGCTATTGTAACTGCATGTCCTGTGTACCACCAGGTCCACGTGGGTGGTAACCTGGTGGGAAAATTTGTAAAAAAGAAAGTCCTTTGGTGCTCATTAAACATATTTGCTTGACCCTTTCTTGAAGCCTTGGCTCATGCTTGGGGGATGGGATAACTACACTCCAGGGATTGCTATAATCACACTATACTCCCCAGGGTAAGCTCTTGTAAGAACTGTTTTTGTTCCTGCTACGCTCTCTGGAGGAAGAAGAAAGGTCTGCCCACTGGAAGCTGGATCCTGGCCTTGGGTCCAGGGTGGGTGAAGGACGGCGAGACCCCGGCGCAGCTGCATCGCTCGAAGTGTGGGTCTGCAGTGCTGATTGTGTTGGTTGGAGTACTTGGAGTCCTCTGCAAGCACTAGGAGCAACAATTGGCGGAGATACTTGGTCGGAGTGTCAGCGTTCCGTCACAGAAAGCATTTCTCAATGCTTTCCTGTGGACGTTCTGTGCGATGGAGGTGAAATTCGCCTCCAGCGTCGCAGATGCGCCTCTAGTGGCTGTCTGTAAGACAGCCACTAGAGGCTTGATTAACCCCAAATGTAAACATATCAGTTTCTCTGAAACTGTTATTTTTCATGTGAAGGGTTAAAACCTGAGGGACCTGGCACCCAGACCACTTCATTAAGGCATGGGTGACTATAGTGTCCCTTTAAGCTGCAGTCTTCAAATTAAATGGGCTTCTTGCAGGGGTGGATGCAAAACTGGCCCTTTAAGCTGCAGTCTTCAAAATCAAATGGGATTCTTGCAGGGGTGGATGTAAAACAGGCCCTGAAGAGTTTAGAAACAGTTATTTAAAGGAATTTATGGCTAGGAGTGGCAAAGGGGGTGGTGTGGAGGAAGAGCTTATGGTTGAGCAGAATACAATTACAATATTTGCCAACCAGAATACTATCAGCCAGATTAGTAATAATTACATGTAACTGCAAGTACAAAATTATAAAGTAGTAAACTACAGCTACAAATAGTAACATTGTTATAGTAAATTAATAATGTAGTAACAAAGATGAAGGAAATTCGGTAGAATAGCTTCTGATTCTCAGTCTGTACCTTTAAGGTGCAGTCTTCAAATTAAATGAGCTTCTATAAATATAAATATTTCATGGGAAATGACAGCCCTATTTCTCCTGAACAAAATTATATATAATAAATGTTGGTGCATGTAATATGTAAGAGGCAAATTATGACTGAACAAACATGTAGTTCAAATTCTATGTTTTATTATTGCCAGAACTTGTACAATTGCCTCCATTTTGTGTTAATAATCCATATTTTAGTGTATAGATCATGCCCCTGAAGTTTCACTGCTACAATTCTGTGCCATTAACCCCTTAAAACCGGAGGGCGTACTATTATGCCCTATTCTAAGCGGCTCTAAACGCAGGGGGGTAATAGTACGCCCTCACGGTTTTAATTACTTACCCGGTCGCCGGCGATCGCGGTCGGGGGACTCACCTGGGGTCCCCCGCGGTGGATCCTGCCTCCTCCAGTGTGTGTGTGGGGGGGCAGTGTGTGTGTGTGGGGGGGCAGTGTGTGTGTGTGGGGGGGGGCAGTGTGTGTGTGTGGGGGGGCAGTGTGTGTGGGGGGGGGGCAGTGTGTGTGTGTGGGGGGGGCAGTGTGTGTGTGGGGGGGGCAGTGTGTGTGTGGGGGGGGCAGTGTGTGTGTGGGGGGGGCAGTGTGTGTGGGGGGAGGCAGTGTGTGTGTGGGGGGGGCAGTGTGTGTGTGGGGGGGGGCAGTGTGTGTGTGTGGGGGGGGCAGTGTGTGTGTGGGGGGCAGTGTGTGTGTGGGGGGGGCAGTGTGTGTGTGGGGGGGGCAGTGTGTGTGGGGGGGGGCAGTGTGTGTGTGTGTGTGTGTGGGGGGGGGGCAGTGTGTGTGTGTGTGGGGGGGGCAGTGTGTGTGTGGGGGGGGGGGGCAGTGTGTGTGTGGGGGGGGGGCAGTGTGTGTGTGTGGGGGGGGCAGTGTGTGTGTGTGGGGGGGGCAGTGTGTGTGTGTGTGTGTGGGGGGGCAGTGTGTGTGTGTGTGTGTGGGGGGGGCAGTGTGTGTGTGTGTGGGGGGGGGCAGTGTGTGTGTGTGTGTGGGACAGTGTGGATGTGCGGGGGCAGTGTATGTGCGGGGGCAGTGTGTATATGGGGGGCAGTGTATGTTGGGAGGGGGCAGTGTGTGTATGGGCCTGCTTACCTGTACAATCTGTTTTCTTCCTCCAGCAGTAGTGGGGCAGACAGGCTCCTCTTCTCACCCTCCATCCCTGGCTGTAAGTGTGCTCCATGTGAGAGGGAAGCAGGGTGTGTGATGTCACTTCCTGCCCCGCCTCCCATCCCATCCTCGCCCCGCCTCCCATCCCATCCCATCCTCGCACCTGGCAGTGAGAGCAAGGTATGCTGCCAGGTCTCTCACTGGATGGGGGGGGGGTGTGTTTACATAGTGATGGGTTGCATGGGCCCTTCCAGTCATCATGGCCCCCTGCAACCTTTCCCTGGATTTTTTTTTTTTTGCATAACTTACTTCTGCTCTGGAGCATGGCTGTGCTGCCGGGCCCCTGACTGCCCCGGGCCCTCGGTCAGTGACTGATCTGCCCGACCTGTCAGTCCGCCCCTGCTCACAATCACATGGCCGGTTTAGCTAGCTGCTGCATTGCCAGCTGGGGGACTGCCTGTAATGACAGTCCCCCTGCTGGCTGAATTCAAATAAACAACAGTTAAAATCAGTGTATTTATATATATATATATATATATATATATCTTTATTAATATCAAATTACACGTAGACTGATACTGATTAAATGTATATATCATTATATATATTAAAAAAATTATGTAAATACGTTAAAAAATAAAAACAAATAATAAAAAATAATTAAAAAATATATAGATGTGTATTATTTCATTCTAACTGTATTGTGATATTAATATATATATCAAAATACATGTAGAACAAAATAATATATACATAAATATATACGTATATATCACTATATATATATATATATATATATATATATATATATATATATATATATATATAGTATCCAGTAGTACCCAGCACTCACACTCACAAAACGTCAAAAAATGCCGGGTGCATAACAGCCATAGCCAAAAATATGTAGAAATACAAAAAGTAAAGGCTTGCACTCACGGTCTGTTGTTTGAATTAAAACAATTCTTCTTTATTTAAATTTGCTTAAAACATGGTTGCTCTCTTCTTCAAAATATTTAAATTGTATATTAATTCTGCATATATATTTATGTAAACTTTTTACATAATTAGCTATTTTAATTAATTACAATTAGCGGAACCTCCCTGACAACCCATGCCGATAGTATAAGGAATTTAATTTGCAAGCACTGTATTTAACCCTATAACTTTTCAAGACACCATAAAACCTGTACATTGGGGGGGTGGGGGGGGGTACTGTTTTACTCGGGAGACTTCGCTGAACACAAATATTAGTGTTTCAAAACAGTAAAATGTATTACAACGATGATATCGCCAGTAAAAGTGACGTTTTTTGCATTTTTCACACAAAAACTGCACTTACACGGACGATATTATTACTATGATACTTTTTACTGTTTTGAAATACTAATATTTGTGTTCAGCGAAGTCTCCAGAGTACAACAGTACCCCTCATGTCCAGGTTTTATGGTGTTTTCAAAAGTTACAGTGTCAAATATAAGGCTTGTGTTTCATTTTTTTCACATTAAAATTTGCCAGATTGGTTACGTTGCCTTTGAGACCCTATGGTAGCCCAAGAATGAAAATTACCCCTAAAATGGGATACCATTTGCAATAGTAGACAACCCAAGGTATTGCAAATGGGGTATGTCCAGTCTTTTTTAGTAGCCACTTAGTCACAAACACTG
>NC_086327.1:60676930-60840284 GCF_036172605.1 Pelobates fuscus | reverse complement strand
ATTTCACTTCTTTATACTCTTCTTCCCCTTCTCATCCACCCTTTCTCATGTCATCTCCCAACGATCTCTGAACCTTCTCTGCCCACTCATGCTTGCCCTCCTGTGGCCCTAATAGCCTCCCTTTTTCTTGGTCTGCGCCGGTGGGTTGGGGCCCTTACGGGCAGCCGCTGCAAGGAGCGACACTGGTGAAGTACCTCGGGATATGGATGACACCGGACCCAGGGAACCTGTACCTCCATAATTTTGCTCCCCTTCTTAGGACACTGCTAGTGGACCTGGACAAATGGGCTTATCCACATGTTTCCTGGCACAGGCGAATAGCAGTACTAAAAATGAATATACTCCCAAGAGTGCTTTATCTCTTCCAGACCATCCCGCTGGCAATACCGGCATCCTCCTTTTCCCCCTACTCCCGATCACCCACAATCACGCATTGGGAGGGGGACTTCCACCAAAAGCGTGGCCCTTCTTGGAGGGACGGGAATACATTCCCATCTGTGTGGCCCTGCGGGGCGGGGCGCTGCAGAACCTGGGCTCATTGTCAGAGGTAAATCACAAACCTCCCTGGCAACCCTCCCATACATGCAATTGAAACATTACGATGACACACTCCATCATAAGGAACAACTACATAGGGACCCCAACTGGTTCGAAGAATGCTGTGAGAAGGGCACCACACTGGAAAAAGCTACTTCCACATTCTATCAATATCTTTTAGTCGGACACCAGACAGCGAACACCACCTTTCGCAGACAGTGGGAAACACTTTTGGACAAAACATTCTCGTCTCAACAATGGGACAAAGCATTAATTTGGCAACATAAGAGCTCTATCAGCTCACAATACCAGGAGATGAACTATAAACTGTTATCACTGTGGTACAAGAACTCTACTCCATAAAATATTCCTGACGACAACCCCAAAATGCTGGAGGTGCCAAGCAGAGAGGGGGACGACAATACATATTTGGTGGGAATGCCGAGACATCATCCCATACTGAGAGACGATTAGGACCAGGGTAGCGGAGATTTTAGGAGACCCTGCCGATTGGTCAGCTGAATTGGCCCTCCTGCATATATCCTCGCACTCTATATCGCAATACAAAAAAATAGATTTTACGACACTTGCTAAACGCAGCCAAGGCGCTTAACCTGGTTTATTGGAGGCGGATGGAGGTACCCTGCGAGGAGGAATGGATCCGCAGAGTTGAGGGCCTTCATGGGGCTGAGGCTATGCATGCTTTTCTTTTGGGGAGGGGGAGTAGGCATGCGGAAGCATGGCAGCCATGGTATGTGTTTGTATTCCGGGGCCTGTGAGGGACCGGGGATACCCGAAGTTGGGGGGGGGGCGTTGGGGGTACCGATCCCCTAAGGCGGAGACCACACCACTCTCAGTATCTGCCTCCCTTAACCTTATTACCCCTATACTACACCATGACACCTGCTCACTCTCTGCACACTGGGACCCTGCTGAGGGTACTGATCCTTATAGCACGATGCACATTGCTCAGTAAAATACCCTTCCTTCCCGTATTTTATTATCTCCTTACTCTCTTGCCTCTTTTTCTCACTTCTTTTCTATCCGTAGACTGATCGAATCTGAAGGACTTACAAACTAATTGATACAACACTCACCCTATGACAATGGGTGCTATAATTGTCTAAAATGTGACCAAGATGGCTACATCATATTGACATCTCACAAAACTTCTGTATGCATGCTGTGTCAATCACACGCGATGGGACACATGCGAGTATGTGAATGATAAGAACATGTTAAAAAATAACAGAGAAAGAAGCTCATCCTAAGCCATCACTAAACACGATAAATGTGGTTAGTCTGCTCACACTTATGATGTCATGTACCTTTACCCTCGGGGTTTTCAATATGGCACTCTAGATGTGGGAACATTATGCCTACCTGTAGCAACCACCACACAAAGTGTAGCCTCACTTCCTCACAAATGGCAGAGAAGTGGGCAGGTTAGGAGAGCAAAGAGGAGATTATCTTTGAGGGTGACCAACTTAAAAAAATTATATGGCAGGCTTTCCCAATCTGTTAACATGTAAAGATAGTCCCAGAGCACTATCCTAGAGTCACTGGTATCGCGAAGATAGGTCATGACACACAGCTAAACTCACCATACATATACGTATACAATGTTGTATATAGTGTTAATCTTGTCCTAATGCCACCATTGTACATGGGCCCTGCGAGTCCCAACATGACACAGCTCTTCATGTGTATTCCTAATGTGAAAAAAATCAATAAAAACAGATTTACAAAAAAAAAACTTGTGTGGAAAAATGCAAAAAACTAATTTGAACGCCAATTTTGGCCAGTGTTTGTGACTAAGTGGCTACTAAAAAAAGACTGGACATAACCCATTTGCAATACCTTGGGTTGTCTACTATTGCAAATGGTAAGCCATCATGGGGGTAATTTTCATTCATGAACTACATACGGTCTCAAAGGCAACGTAACCAATCTGGCGAATTTCAATGTGAAAAAACTGAAACGCAAGTCTTATATTTGACTCTGTAACTTTTGAAACCAGCATAAAACCTGTACATGAGGGGTACTGTTGTACTCAAGAGACGTCGCTGAACACAAATATTAGTATTTCAAAACAGTAAAACTTATAACAACATTTTTATTTATTTTGTATTTTTATTTTATTTTTTAACCTATTTACATATTTACTTACTTAATATTATATATAAATATATAATGATAATTATATATCTATTTATTCAATATCATTCCATGTGTATTTTGATATTATATACAATTATATATTAATATTAAAATACACTTAGACAGTGTATGTGTATTTATGTGTATTTGTATGTATATGTATGATCTAAGTATATATAATTTCATTTTAAACTGTTTTAAACTTTGTTTTTTTTTACAGGAAGCAGGGGGAGTTCACCTGTCATTACAGACACTACCCCTGCTGGCATTGCTATGGATGGCTATGCCTCCATGTGATCGCGAGGTCCTCTCACACGGACCTTGCGATCACATGGCTCAGGGCGTCCGAAACGGACGTATGGGGACTCCCTGGGCTGCCAGGTGAGTCCCCAAACCGCGATCGCTGAAGACCGGGTAAGAAAGAAGAAAGGACAGCGGGGACGTACTATGCCACCCCCCGGCGTTTAGAGCTGGGTCCCCAAGGATGGCATAGCACGCCCACAGTCCTTAAGGGGTTAAGCTGTAGTTTTTCTGGTGACTATAGTGTCCCTTTAATCACAACTGCATTTCCCTGATTTATGTTATACCAGTGGTATTTAACAAGTTTGAGTTACTTTTCAGTACTGTTTTGAAGCAGAGTATTATATCCGAGTATTGCCAATAATTGGCAATTCTCAATATTACAAAATAAGACAACTGCTACTTCCTATAGATATAACCAGTTATTTTTTGTATACTATAACTTTATGGACATTTCAGTTACATATGCTAATATAACTGTTTTCATTAGTTGTTGGACTTGAAGAACAGAAGGCACTCCTGAACAAAGAATATATTTCACTGACGCAAGTACATGCCAAGGTAATTGATAGATACTACTACATACTTGTACTGCAAATATTAACCCCTTAAGGACTGGACTTTTTTTGCGATGTTGTACATTTGCGACCAGGCATCTTTTTACACTTTTGTGGTGTTTGTGTTTAGCTGTAATTTTCCGCTCTCTCATTTACTGTTCATATACAAATTATATATTGTTTTTTTCAGGACAAAAGGGGCTTTCTTTACATACCATTATTTATATAATCTCATGTAATTTAATTTTTAAAAAATGAAAAAATATGATGAAAAATTGAAAAAAAATACATGTTTTTTGACTTTTATGTGAAAAATCTTTTATTCATCTACAAAAGCGAATGAAAAAAACTGCTAAATAGATTCAAAATTGTGTCCTGAGTTTAAAAATACCCAGTGTTTACATGCTTTTTGCTATTTTTTTGCATGTTATAGGGCTATAAGTACAAGTAGGATATTGCGGTTTCAAAACATATATTTTTAAAATTTATCAATAGTGACATTGTAACACTATTATCTGTCATAAATCGCTGAATAACACCCCACATGTACATATTTTTTTTAAAGTAGACAACCCAGGGTATTCAATATGGGGTATGTCCAGACTTTTTTAGTAGCCACTTAGTCGCAAACACTGGCCAAAGTTAGCGTTCATATTTGTTTGTGTGTGAAAAAAGTAAAAAACTAAATTGAACGCTAATTTTGGCCAGTGTTTGTGACCAAGTGGTTACTAAAAAAGACTGGTCATACCCCATTTGCAATACCTTGGGTTGTCTTCTTTCGCAAATGGTATGCCATCATGGGGGTAATTCTCATTCCTGGGCTACCATACGCTCTCAAAGGCAACGTAACCAACCTGGTCATTTTCAATGTAAAAATATTTGACCCATATATTTGACCCTGTAACTTTCAAAAACGCTATAAAACCTGTACATGGGGGGTACTGTTATACTCAGGAGACTTTGCTGAACACAAATATTAGTGTTTCAAAACTGGAAAATGTATCACAACAATTATATCATCAGTAAACGTGCTGTTTATGTGTGAAAAATGCAAAAAAAGTCACTTTCACTGACAATATCATCGCTGTGATACGTTTTACTGTTTTGAATCACTAATATTTGTGTTCAGCAAAGTCTCCCGAGTAAAACAGTACCCCCCATGTACAGGTTTTAGGGTGTCGTAGAACGTTACAGGGTAAAATACAGTGCTAGCAAATTAAATTCTCTAGACTTTTGGCCTGGGTTGGCAGGCAGGTCCCTTAAATTGCAATCAATAAAATAACTTAATTATGTAAAAATATTACATAAATATGCACGTAGAATTTAAATATATATGCATATTTATATATTTGAAGTCTACGTGTATATTTATATAATTATTTATGTCATTTTGTATATGGACATATGAATAGTTTGTATTCTTTTTATTTATTTATATATACATAGATATATATACAATTTCATTCTAAGTGTATTTTGATATAAATATATATATATTAATATCAAAATACAGTTAGAATAACATTTCGTATAGATATATATATTTTTTTTAATTTTTATTATTATTTTTAATTTTTTAAATTTAATTTAAATTATTTATTATTCGTATTTTATAATAATATATATATACAATATATATATAGTTATTATATATATTATATATATACGTGTGTAAATTAATTATAAGTGTATTTTTATATTAATATATGTACATATTAATATAAAAATACACTTAGCATGACATTATATATATGATATATAGACATATATTATATAGGTATAATATATGTCTATATATCATATATATACACATATATAATAATATTTTTTTTTTATTCACTATAACTTTAATTTTTTTTGGATTTTACACTGGCAGGGAGACTGCCTGTCAGCACAGACAGTCCCCCTGCAGGCAGAGTCTAGGACACCTATTGTGACCATGTGGTCGCCCTGTTGGGCGATCACATGGCCACAGGGGTCCTAATCCGCCATGGGGAGACTGTCTGGGCTGCAGGCAGTCTCCCCACAATGGGAGCAACGCCGATCGCCGCCGGGGGAACGACGGCGATCGGGTAAGTACCTCTTAAATTTAGGACGGTTCAGGACCGTCGTCGGTCGGCAACGCAAAAATGCCGATGACGGTCCTGAACCGTCCCGCGTCCTTAAGGGGTTAAGAGTAAACATTTCTGTGTTATTGTTTTCAATTCTTTCCTAGTTTTCCTAGTTCCATAATAAAAGTTCAAATGCACTGTTCTATTGCAGCAAACTTGTATGAGGTTAAGTCTACTAAGTCTACTAAGAATGGTAAATTTGACAAGGACCCTTTACATTTAGAGGTGGGGGGGGGGGGGGGGGGGGGTTAGTTGCCTGAACCTGGTGTTTACCATCTCCCAGAAGGTTATGTCTGGGCAAGACCACTAGATGTGGAGCACAGTGCCAGTTGCGTTCCCGCACCTCCAACAATCCTCTGGTATGTCGGCCTTCATGCGGTGTAAAATGTCAGGGGCTCTGTACCAGTGGGATAGTAGTTTATAACTAGTCTCCTGGAATATAGAGCTAATGGAGCATTTGTGAGTAAATATGAAGATTTTGTCCTACTCTTGTACTGACGGTGTGGTTCCCTTTTCCCTCTCCCATCTAGCAATTTGTTTTCTCTAGTGACTAGCCTAGTATAAAATACCTATCCCTTTTACTATGTGTTGTCTGACTGTGCATAGAGTTTCAAATTGCGTATGGTCTCTGTGAAAATGGCGCTTACAGGGAAAGGCTGAGTCGTAAGTCTTAATTTGGTGGTAGCGGAACTTATCCAAACCGGTAGTCGTGGCCTTGGGTACTATATCTATGAAGGGTTTGAGTTTGGTACCATAACAGTATTGGCGTATGTACATCCAGTCTGTTTGAGAAAAGGAGTGGAGGTCCGTTGGTGTTAAAGGAACATTACAGTCACCATAAGAACTTTAGATTAATGGAGCAGTTTTAGTGTATAGATCATGCCTCTCAGGTTTTACTGCTCAATGCTCTACCATTTAGGAGTTAAATCACTTTGTTTCTATGTTTCTATTGCCACACTCTGATTGACACAGCCTGCATGAAAAAAACTGGTTTCACTTTCAATCAGATGTAATTTATCTTAAAAAAATGTATCTCTTTCTCTGTAAATTGAACTTTAATCACATACAGGAGGTTCTTGCAGGGTCTAGCAAGCTATTAACATAGCAGGGGATAAGAAAATCTAAATTAAACAGAACTTGCAATAAAGGAAGGATACAATTTAGATTACTCTTTACAGGAAGTGTTTAGTAAGGCTGTGCAAGTCACATGAAGGGAGGTGTGACTAGGGTTCATAAATAAACTCCTAAATTGCAGAGGATTGAGCAGTGAGACTTCAGGGGCATGATCTATACACCAAAACGGCTTTATTAAGCTAAAGTTGTTTTGGTGACTATAGTGTCCCTTTAAGCCTCCGCTGAAGTCTGGGTTATGCAGGGCTGTGGAGTCGGAGTTGGAGTTGGAGTCGGAGTCGAGGAGTCGGAGGAAATTTTGGGTACCTGGAGCCTGGTGCATTGTTTGCCGACTCCGACTCCTACTCATACTAAATTTAGATTGGAATTAAAAAAAGCAAGTTTAAATGTCCGACTCCACAGCCCTAGGGTTATGCGTAATGGGGTCAAGGGGCCAGGGGATGAGGTCAGCTGTTGTGGAAATCTGAGGAAGCACCACACCTGCAGGATGGTGTCTATCATTGGGTTACTACTCCTGTTGCCGAGCCAGAGTAATGAGGGAATTTTACCTGCCGCTTTACTCTGAGTTTTGTGGTTGGGTGAGCATTCCAGTCGGTGATTCTGTGTAGATTTTTTTGGCATGGTAATATCCGATGATCGATGGGTGCCCGGTGCTCCCTTGGCTCCTGGGCAGTTCTAGTTGCGATTTACTGATACTAGGGGCCCGTCTATTTCAGACGAACCTCCGAATTGCAGTGGACATACAGGGAGTGCAGAATTATTTGGCAAATGAGTATTTTGACCACATCATCCTCTTTATGCATGTTGTCTTACTCCAAGCTGTATAGGCTCGAAAGCCTACTACCAATTAAGCATATTAGGTGATGTGCATCTCTGTAATGAGAAGGGGTGTGGTCTAATGACATCAACACTCTATATCAGGTGTGCATAATTATTAGGCAACTTCCTTTCCTTTGGCAAAATGGGTCAAAAGAAGGCCTTGACAGGCTCAGAAAAGTCAAAAATAGTGAGATATCTTGCAGAGGGATGCAGCACTCTTAAAATTGCAAAGCTTCTGAAGCGTGATCATCGAACAATCAAGCGTTTCATTCAAAATAGTCAACAGGGTCGCAAGAAGCGTGTGGAGAAACCAAGGCGCAAAATAACTTCCCATGAACTGAGAAAAGTCAAGCGTGCAGCTGCAAAGATGCCACTTGCCACCAGTTTGGCCATATTTCAGAGCTGCAACATCACTGGAGTGCCCAAAAGGTGTGCAATACTCAGAGACATGGCCAAGGTAAGAAAGGCTGAAAGACGACCACCACTGAACAAGACACACAAGCTGAAACGTCAAGACTGGGCCAAGAAATATCTCAAGACTGATTTTTCTAAGGTTTTATGGACTGATGAAATGAGAGTGAGTTTTGATGGGCCAGATGGATGGATTGGTAAAGGGCAGAGAGCTCCAGTCCGACTCAGATGCCAGAAAGGTGGAGGTGGAGTACTGGTTTGGGCTGGTATCATCAAAGATGAGCTTGTGGGGCCTTTTCGGGTTGAGGATGGAGTCAAGCTCAACTCCCAGTCCTACTGCCAGTTTCTGGAAGACACCTTCTTCAAGCAGTGGTACAGGAAGAAGTCTGCATCCTTCAAGAAAAACATGATTTTCATGCAGGACAATGCTCCATCACACGTGTCCAAGAACTCCACAGCGTGGCTGGCAAGAAAGGGTATAAAAGAAGAAAATCTAATGACATGGACTCCTTGTTCACCTGATCTGAACCCCATTGAGAACCTGTGGTCCATCATCAAATGTGAGATTTACAAGGAGGGAAAACAGTACACCTCTCTGAACAGTGTCTGGGAGGCTGTGGTTGCTGCTGCACACAATGTTGATGGTGAACAGATCAAAACACTGACAGAATCCATGGATGGCAGGCTTTTGAGTGTCCTTGCAAAGAAAGGTGGCTATATTGGTCACTGATTTGTTTTTATGTTTTTGAATGTCAGAAATGTATATTTGTGAATGTTGAGATGTTATATTGGTTTCACTGGTAAAAATAAATAATTTAAATGGGTATATATTTGTTTTTTGTTAAGTTGCCTAATAATTATGCACAGTAATAGTCACCTGCACACACAGATATCCCCCTAAAATAGCTATAACTAAAAACAAACTAAAAACTGCTTCCAAAAATATTCATCTTTGATATTAATGAGTTTTTTGGGTTCATTGAGAACATGGTTGTTGTTCAGTAATAAAATTAATCCTCAAAAATACAACTTGCCTAATAATTCTGCACTCCCTGTAGATTGTAAAAAGGGCTTGAGGTACCACCACCGGGACTGTCTGGAACAGATATAGAATGCGCAGATGTATATTCATCTTCACCGCGTTTATGCGGCCAATCCAGGATATATATATAGGTCTGCCCATCGGTGCATTTCCATTTTGTAAGGCTGTGAGTATAGGGAGAAAGTTTAGTTGGTAAAGGAGGGATTGTTCTTTCGGCAGCCAAATGCCAAGGTGTTGGAGTTTCGCCGCACACCATGACAAGTGGATATGCGCTCGTAGGTGCAATTCTCTTTCGGCAGGGAGCATGATATTGAGTGCCTCCGACTTTTCCAGGTTCATCTTCAGATTGGAGAGCCGGCCATATTCCTGAAAAATGTGCACGAGTTTGGGCAGGGAGACTTTTCCAAGAATAATAGCATATCATTCGCATATGCTGCGATCCGGTGTTCCATGCGATCCGTGATACCCTTATCCTGTCTGACCGCCTCCAGAAATTGTTCTAGAGAGAGGGAAAACAGGAGAAGGGGACAGGGGGCATCTCTGCCTAGTTCCCTTCCGTATGGGGAACGGGGTGGAGAGAGCGCCGTTGATCTTAATGCGGGCCGAAGGCGTCATGTAAATGAGCACTAGCTCCCTCTTCGTCGACTGAGCGTAGTGGATGACATCAAGGGCCCTGATGGTATTGTCTCTAGCTTCCCGGCCGGGGATAAATCCCACTTGGTCTGGGTGGACAAGGTGTGGTAGCACTCATGACAGTCTCAGCGCCATGGTTTTGGCAAATAACTTAAGATCTGCATTTAATAGCAAAATTGGGCCGTAACTCGCACAACATGGATCGTCCTTTCCCTTTTTTCGGCATTACTGCAATCACTGCGTTTAGTGTGTTTTACGGAAACCGTTTTCCGGTCAGGATGGAGTTCAGGTCTTTCAGCAGGTTAAGGAGTAGGGTGTCCCGAAAGGTGCAAATGTGCCAATTAGGGCAGGGGAGGCAAACCTCAAACAACTACAGCTCCGGCCCTTCAGTGCGGGTGGAAGGGTTCCCAGGCCTGACCCATGAGTGATCGGCTGCCGCTTAACCCAGCAGTGGGGAAGGAGTGCAGGGATTGAGCCCTTTTTGGTTAGGACACTTGGGCAGCGAGTCCGGGAGAGTCCGGGCAAACCGGTGGCCTAGCGGACGTCTCATAGTGAATGGTGTGTTAGCAGGGGTGTCCCATCCCGTCTAAAAATTGACTCCAGGTCCGGTTAGACATTGCCCTTCTGCCCAAAAGTTGGGCTAAGATGAGCAGTTGTCCCCCCAAAAACCTCAGTCAAGGGAAAAGAAAGTCACCGGGTTGTACTGGTGAACAGTGGGTAACCCTAATAATAATTGAAAATATAGAAACACTAATTCTCCAACACAGGCACCCTAATAGGTGTCGTGACGAGAAAAAGAAGTGCAACCCTATAGAAATGTACTAATAAGTAAAAAATATATATGTATACATTATTTATTAATAAAGCTAAAAACCATAGCCTACTTACTAATAGGCAATCAAAGTGGATAGGTACTGTAGCCTGGAGCCAAGTATGAGGCCACTATCAGGGATAGAACAGCGATATAAACTGCAGTAAATCAGGTACATGGAGTTAGCGGAACGCCAAGAGAACCCTATGATGTATGTCAGACAGGCATAAATCTCTCTATCAATATAAAATACACCAGTAAGGGATCCAGAGACCTCTATACCCACTCCCCCATTGAAGGCATAATGCTACCAGACGTCTATCCCTATTATCTCGGCATAGCACGAAGCTAATGCCTACGGCCTACGGCGGAACCTCTGATCCTATAGTAAGGCTGTTACCGAGTAAACTAGCAAAAACCAAACACAGAGAAATGGATGCAGGACTTCAGGAAATAAGAAGTATTTATTTACATACCGATCGGGTCTCAGATGAACTCCTGTTCCAAAAATATCTGAGAGACCAACACATGGTGTACAGGACTTTTGTTAACAGCATATCCCCTCCCATACAATATAACCCCTCCTATATTCCTCAGACCAATCAGCACACAGGATATTCAGGATCTCCTTATATGGCAGACCACATGGCTTGTTGAAGACAAAGGAAATAAGTGCAATTTCAGTTCCTGCATTCCTGCACATGCTCAGTATACTGATGACTCATCCAACTGTTTGTAATCAGATACTAATTAGCCTATGCCATGTGGAGATTTCAGCCTACTAAAATTTTAACCATGCTGGAATCCCATCACATTCCCCCCTTTGATGCCTCTGATCTAACATTATTCCAGATGCATCACCAATGACAGGTTACCAATACCTCTTAAGTAGCCATTGAACCATAGTAGACCTCGTAAGCATCTTAGCAAAAACTCCTTCAACATTCCTCATCCTGAATATGTTCTCTTTGAGCTAGGGAATCATATCTATAGACAGCCATTACATGAGCCGCTGTCTTTCTTTCTATAGTACTCTCTATGATACTACGTAAGGACCTAACCACATAATGGAATTAAACAGGGTAGGAAAAGACATACAAATTATGATAAACACTACTCCTCCTACTAGTGCCTTAATTCCTCCAAGCTGCTCATACTAACTTCCAAACCAACTACTAGGATTATACCCATTCCAGATCTGAGTTGGTACATGCGCAAGTTTAACCATGTGACTAGTAAGTTCAGCCACTGCCTGACCTTCATCATCTATGTGCAAACAACAGTTACTTAGATTAAACTTCCCACATATACCTCCTTCCACTACTAATAGGTAATCTAAAGCTAATCTATTTTGATAGATGGCTGAACTCATCCTGGCATTTTGCTTAGCTAGAAGATTAAGCGCTTGAGCTGTCTCATTAGTAATCTCAACCACCGCCTGTAGTCTAATAATGACGGATGGTCTCCCTGATCGCTGTCCAGAAGGGTGTGATGTCAGGGCAGCTCCACCAGATATGAATAAAAGAGCCATCTGGGGCCCCGCATCTCCAGCACTCGTTTGGTATTCCTGGTGTATGATGTCTGGGGTTCTGTACCAGTGTGTGAGGATTTTAAAGCTTGTCTCCTGGAGCTTGGAGCTGATGGAGCATTTGTGAGTCAGTATTAAGATCTTGTCCCATTCCTGTTCTGTGAGCGTGGTCCCTGTCTCTGTTTCCCACCTTGTGATGTACCTCGGGTGAGACTGGTGTTCGTTGCTGAGCAGGGTCGCATATAGCTGCGAGACTCCCCTTACCGGGTGGGTTTGGGCTATGCAAAGGGATTCGAACTGCGTGGGCAGTCTGTTCAGGCATTGTTTATTTGGGAAGGCCGCATAATAAGCTCGTATTTGGGCGTAGTGAAAGTAATCTACTCCTGTAGGTGTCTTGTCCCCCAATATGTCTGTGAGAGGTCTGAGTTGGTTTCCCCGCAGTAGCTGCCGGAAGCTGAGCCAGCCAGTGTCCGTGTAAGCGCGTAGATCTGAGGGCGTGAGTCCCCCTCCCACCTGTGGGTTATGTGTGATGGGTGTAAGAGGGCCGTCTGTGGTGGTGAGTTGGTGTGTGAACCGTAACTTACACCAGACCCGTAGCGTAGCATCGGTCAGGGGATTACCTGTTCGCAGTGTTGTTAAAGTGAGTGAGCTGAGCCACAGACGGGAGGGGAGTGTGCCCCCCGCCTGTGCCTGCTCCATGGGGACCCATAGTTTGGCTGTGGGACGGGCGTGCCAGTCAATTACCCTGAGTAAGTGTGCCGCGTGATAGTATCCCCGGAGGGACGGGAGGCCCGCACCCCCTTTACTTTTAGGGTGCTCTAGGAGCTTCCTGCTTATTCTGCTTGCCTTACCGTTCCAGACAAACTGCCGTATTGCTGTGTCTAGTGTTTGGAAGAATGATCTGGGTATTGTAATGGGGATTGAAATCGGCAAGGCTTCCGATTTGCTGAGGTTTAGCTTAAGATTGGAGATCTCACCGAAGATTCTGAAAGCTCGGAGGAGATTGGGGAAGGAGATTGTGGGGTTGTCTAGGAAAAATAACATGTCGTCGGCATAGGCGGCCACTTTATGCACTGTGTGGCGGTGCCTATACCCGGTGATTCCCCCGTCCCGTCTGACCGCCTCTAGGAAAGGTTCTAGAGTGAGGGCAAACAGGAGGGGGGACAGGGGGCAACCCTGTCTGGTTCCGTTCCGGATGGCAAAGAGAGCAGAGAGACCGCCGTTAATCCGAATGCGGGCCGTCGGGTTAGTGTATAGGGCGAGGATCCATGAGCGTATGTGGGGGCCAAACCGCATGTGACAGAGGGTGGCTTCGAGGTACTGCCAGTCTACCCGGTCGAAGGCCTTCTCCGCATCTGTGGAGACCAGGATTAGGCTTCTATTTGTCGACCGAGCAGAGTGGACCATGTGCAGGGCTCGGATGGTGTTGTCTCGAGCTTCTCGTCCCTGGATGGACCCCACCTGGTCTGGGTGGACCAGAGTGGGGAGGACGCGGGAGAGTCTCACGGCTATAGTTTTAGCGAAGAGCTTGAGATCAGCATTGAGGAGCGAGATCGGTCTGTAGCTCCCGCAGTCAGTGGGGTCCTTCCCCTCCTTTGGTATGACTGTGACCGTGGCGTGTAAGGAGTCCGTCGGGAACCGCCCACCTTCCAGCAAGGAGTTGAGACCCCGTAACAGATGTGGTAGCAGTGTGTCTTTGAACTTTCGCAGGTATGAGACCGTCAAACCGTCGGGGCCCGGTGCCTTATTCGACTTAGAACTTTTAAGTGCGGCGGCGAGTTCTTCCCCAGTCAGAGGTTGTTCTAATTCCTCGGCCAGCTCCTCTGGGATCGTTCGGCCTACGTGTTCTGTGAGGAAGGCGTTTATGTTGCGTAGGTGTTGGGGTCTATCTGAGCGTCGTGTAGTGGTATCTAAGTTATATAACTCCTCATAGAAAAGCCTAAATGCTTGCAAGATATCCGTCAGTGTCCTTCTCAGCGTCCCATCTTTCCCCTTAATCTGGTGGATGTGGTGTTGTCTCTGTCTCTGCTTCAGTGTACGGGCTAGTGTCCTACCGCATTTGTCAGAGAACTCATAAAAGTGTCTGTGGGATTTGCGTATGGTTTGGAGTAAATTCTGGGATAGCAGGTCTCTGAGCTGCCTACGCGTGTCTGTGAGGCGTCGGTAGGTATCGTCCGTCTGGTCACTTTTATGTCTTGTCTCTAAGGTGGCTATTTCGCGTATCAACTCCTGTGTTCTGGCTGAGTGTTCCTTTTTCCGCTGGGTGCATAGTTTAATCATGTGTCCCCGTATTACGCATTTATGCGCCTCCCATATTGTGAGGGGTGCAGTATCTGGCCTGACATTTTCTTGAAAGTATTGGGTCAGAGTTTGGGCTATTTGTGTGGCGATATTGTTGTCCGTCAGTATATTTTCATTTAGCCTCCAGTGGCATTCACTGGGTTTGAAAAGCGGTGACTTAACAGTGGCTCGGACCGGTGCGTGATCTGAGTCGTGCTGTATCCCTATCGAGGAAGACATTAGGAAGGGGAGGTATTCTTGGGCTAGGAAGATATAGTCTATCCTGCTATACCTATTGTGTGCTGCAGAGTAACATGTGAAATCTTTATCATCAGGATGCGCCACCCTCCAGCAGTCTACCAGACCCGATCTGGACAGGGCTTGCTTAGCCTGTCGGATACAGTGCGGGGGGATGGTGCTAGTGCCCGCGGAGGAGTCCATCCGGGGGTCCAGGGGGATTTTGAGGTCACCGGTTAGGATCAAAGTTCCCTCCCGGAACCTCTCCAATTTCGCGAGGGTTTTTGCTAGGAATCAGTGTTGTCCTTTATTGGGGCAGTAAACAGTGGCGAACGTGTACTTGTGTTCAGCTATCGTGCCTTTAACAAATAGAGATCTGCCCATGGGGTCTGCCTGTGTGGCTGAGCTAAGAAATGGGGGTTGTGGGAGAAGATGATGGCAACCCCCGCACGTTTAGCGTCGGGGTGGTTGGCGTAGTATCCTAATGGGAATCTCCTGTCTTTGACCTGTGGGGCATCAACCCCTTTTAGATGCGTTTCCTGTAGAAACGCTACTGAGACCTTTTGTGACCAGAGTGTGCGTAGCAGATGGCGCCTCTTATCAGGGGAGTTGAGGCCGCGGACATTGTGTCCGTAGGAGTAAAGGCGAGGGTCTGAAGCCCAACGCCATGGCTGTGTAGTGGCACCGTACGTGCGGAGGGAGCGGAGCACCGGGGGTAGGGAGGGGGGGAAAGGGGATATAGAGGGTAGTGAGGGACGGTTGGGAGAGGGGAGTTATGCGGGCTAAGGTGTTAGCCCGTTAATGGGCCCTGGGGTATAGGCAACCGTAGCCCTCGGCCCACGTCTCAGATTAGTTGGTACGTCCACTGGGGGTCTCTTTGGTAGTGCAGTGTGGGCGGGCAGGGTATTTAGTCTTGGCGGGATTATTGTGGATCCTCTGGGGCGTCTGACCGTAGGCTGTCAGTTTTGTCGGAGTAGTAGGGCAACGGGTGCCGGGGAGGGGGCGTAACGTCCTTTGCTATGTCTCTAGGGGGGCAGCAATGGCAGGGGCGGTCCAACTATGGTGTGGAGGGTCAGGTGTAGTGAAAGGTCTCGTTTCCCGACTCATGGGCCGTCACCAGGCCGTCTGGGGGTGGCAGTGGAGGGGGAGGGTGGGAGGGGGTCGATCTAGTATCATCACAGCTGCGTTAACCTGGTGGGCATGTCGGTCGAGACAGTCTAGAGAATGCACCACACACCGATAGAGTTGTTTGGGTTTGCATACACAGTACATATCTTATAAAATTATACAATTCTCGCAATACTCCCGCTAAGTTTAACCACTCCCAGGTCCTTCAACCCCTACAACATCCCACCCCGGGGCAGCGCGGGCCACCCCAGCCCCGGCACGAGCGGCCCGCACAGCCCCGGGAATGAAAATACGACAGTAGCATGGCAAACATGACATTCGAGCATATATCGGAAGACAGACTCTATGGGTGTATGGGAGCAGGTTAGCTGGTACATAACAGAACCGGAAGACATGCATGCTTCTCACAATACCATGGCTAGTCTAGACAACCTCAAGGAACCCCCCCCCCCCTCCCCCATCCCAGCTAAGGAACCATACGGGGTATCTAGTTGTAAGCGTGGGGAGCAGTTGGTATCTGGGGGCTAAAGTGTCGCAGCAATGTGGCCAACATATCTGCTAAGTAAGCTAAGACCCCAAAACAATAAGGTTAACAACAAGCGTGTGGGCTCATATTGAACAGGGTAGGTTACTTTTCACATAACATGCGACATTCCCTCCCAGGTAAATAACCCCCAAGTTTCCCAGTCCCCTCGCCACCCAACCCGGGAGTAGTGTTTGTTCACTCGGCCCCGGTTAATGGGTCATCATGTGGGTCAGCATTTATTGGTGAGTGGGTCAGCGAGACACAAGGGCGAGGCAGTCCTTCTTTAGGTTGGACCACGAGAAGGGTCCCGGGCAACGGCACTGCATGTGGGGGAGGCAGAGCCAGGGTGCCGCATCTCTCAAACCCCGGTTAGATTAATTCTGCTACTTGGCCGACCTGGGAGATATTGATCAGTCTTGCGCCCGTACCCCACCCAAGAGACAATCAGAAAGTATAAAGTATAGGCCCTCCCCGTGAACCCGTGGTGTCCATAACTGTAGGCCCCGGGCCCCCGTACCCTAGATGTGATGGGAAATGTGGCAGTACCCCAATGGATGAAAGTGTGAGTACTTAGCTGTTATCGTGGAAGCCATGGGGTAACCTCAGCAGGTTAAGTCTGTGCAGGAGGGCAGGGAAGCGCCGGGGCCGGAGTCTGCGTGGATCAATCTATTCTTCGGGCCCATCGGGCCTCCCCAGTGTGTAGGTTGTGTGTCTCTCCGTGCCTGGTTGCGTAGCTGAACAGGCACTTCAGGGTGGTCAGGACGAGTCGGAGGCTGATCCAAGATCCAGTTACGGATGGTAACCGGTGGCAGTTCCATTGTCCTCAGTGTGCACCACGTGTTCCCCCGTTTGGCCTGGAGGCTGAAGGGAAAGCCCCATTTATAGGGAATACGTTTTTCTTGGAGTATGTGCGTGAGAGGCCTTAGAGCTCTTCGTGCGTCCAAAGTGAGGGTGGACAGGTCCTGGTAGAGCGAGATAGTGGCCTCATGGAAGGTGATTGTCTGAGGGCGCGCCGCTCTCATAATGGCATCCTTGAGTTGAAAGGACAGGAGGCAGCAGATCACGTCTCGTGGTAGGCCGTCTCTCCTGAGGGGACGCAGGGCCCTGTGGGCGCGTTCTATTTGGTAGTCCTCCGGGGCTTCTTCGCCCAGGATATGTGTAAATAACTGCGTGAGGACCGTAGTCAGGTTTTCTTTGTCAGCTTCTGGCAGGCCTCAAATTCTAATGTTATTGCGTCGCCCCCTGTTATCCATGTCCTCTACCTGCCTTCGGAGTTCAAGCAGCACTGAGCCTTGCCTCGCTGTGGCATGATCTGCCGATTGAGAGTGTTGTATGGCCCTGAGGTTCTCCCCTTCCAGCTCTGTGACTCTTTCCTCCAGTGCAGTAAGGTCCCTCCGCACCTCCTGTATCTCCTCGTATCGCCGACCTCAGCTCCGCTACTAGGGCAGTCTTATCGTTCTTTGAGAGCATATTAGCCGAAATGGTTGCCAGTTCAGCAGTGATTCGAGATAGAGGGTCACCTCCCGTTGCTCCCAGCTCCGAGCTTGCGTTACTCTCAGCCCTTGGGGATGCGGCCGCCATCTTGTCCGCGTGTCTCGCGGATCTGGGGCCGTCTGAATAAGTGAGGAAATCATCTAGCGGTCCGGCGTTTTTCCTTTGCGGGCTGGATCCAGAGCGCTTTGTTTTACCCATCTTTGTGGTGTAGTGAGGCATTGATATGGGGCTTTGTGGTCCGAGGTTGCGGAGCTCCGGCGGTGTGCGACTCACTCCATGCACGGCAAGCCACGCCCCCCCATGTGCTTATTTTATTATTGCTTATTTTAATCACTGTTTACCCTGATATTTAGGCTTGAATAAAGCTTTAGTTCTATGGTAAATTAAACATCTCAGTTTGTATTTTAGTAAAGGGGATATTTTGAACAAAGCTGGGAGGGGCCCATCCAGTAACTAAAAAAAAAAAGGATAAAAGTGTACTCTAGCATCTTAGTTTTTAGTGCTATTTCAATGATGGTACAATGGCATTGCTGAGAATTATCTAATCCAATAAACTCAGTTACTATTATTAAGAATTCTCCTAACAATTTAACTGTTAATAATATTCAATACTAAAATACACTCCCACCAAAAGGAAGTCAGTTTAAATTAGTGGGGGGGGTTGGAATCAGTGGGGGGTTGTTTGAAACAAAAGAACAGATTGGTATGTGGGTAGGCGGGGACAAAAGAGCAGGGGGAGTGCAATATTAGCAGAGTTGGGGGAATGGAAGTGTGGGGGAATGGCTACTCTGGCTCTGGAGGATGCAAGGGGGGAAGGGTGTCCAAACTAGGTGAAATTAAGTCCTTAATTCTGACCACCATGTGGCTCCATTATTCCTCATGACACAGTTTAATTCACCAAGGCAGTTTTTCAACAATCTGTTTCCAACAGTCAATATATGGAAACTGATCATAGAATTCTGGCCTACTAGTTACATCCACATGTACACCCTGCACTAATTTTAAGTCAAGACTGCCACATGGAGGCCATGCGGCCACCAGGACAAGCCTCTCTCTACTACATAAGGTAGTCAAACGTTTTGGGGACAATTCTACCCCAAAATCACAAGCCTTATATCCCTTAGTAAAGTTCTTCAGCATGCATGATAAGGGATCAATAATCTTTAAGTCAGACGCACCCATACTGGCAACGGAGCGTCTAATACAAAGATACACAAAACTCCAAACACACTTCCAACAGTCACACTCGTTTCCCTGGCAACAGCACCATGTGGCACAGTTGCTAAGCCCAACATACACACGATAACACGCAGAGAATTCTCATACATACAGTGATATCACGACGTTTCACTCACAAAGATTTTACCAAACACTAGATACTTATCTCTGTAGCTATAAATCAACTCTACAATTATCTGTACTATAAATCAACTTTTAACTAACCGACTATATCACATTCTAGTAATCTCATCTTTACAGTCAGTGGTTATGGTACAATTAGTAAGTGGTTATAATACAGTTTTAAAGTCACAGATCAGTTAGTAACAGTTATGGTATTATACATATAACATAAAACAGCAATTGTTAGTAATTTTTACACAATGTCAGTGGTTATGGTACCGTGCGCTATTTTACAATTATACACACAATTTACACTCCCACTAGACGGCAGAGCTCTAGCTTTCTAGCAGGACATACAATTTAACCAATTCACCAACTACAGTATATTTAACAACATTTACAATAATCCCAACTATTCTATCTGGCCAGCACCTCGAGAGCTTTCGATCTATTTGTACACCAGAGATTTGATAAGTCTTCGCTGCCCAGACACCACATATAGCGAACTAGAGGGCCAAATTTACACCAAAACCCTTTTAGTCTAATACACTATCATAATCTAATGGCTGGATTTACAACAGAGCGCATTTAGTCATGATAGGGTGAAAGCTAGCAAACTATAATATACAACAGAGTCTGCTTAGTTTCGCCGATCTCCCTGACCTAACAACCAAAATTAACACCTAGCATGCTAGTCAACAGGACATCGGTGTCCGACCCAAGCTATTTACACCAGAACTTGGTCTGACTATACCACCTATATTAGACGGGCCGACTACGGAGCGTCTAATGTCCAGATGAGCAGTGCGCCTTTGCTCCTTCCATCCCGAAGGACAGGGCCAATTCCAATAACCGGTTCCAAATATAAAACCCCTTGTGGGTCTACCGCTCTAACGGTATCAGTCTTACCTGTTATTTCCTGCCCTGGGTTCGCATTCAAACGACGGGGCACCCCGGTACTCACTGCGCAGAAGCCGATGATCTCCTGGACAAAAGGCCAGTGGCGCCGAGACGAAAGGAGGTCCACGCAGGGGTCCAGGGGTGCTGCAGTAGAGAACGTTGGTAAAAAGCTTTACCATCTCAAATCTCTGCGCCAGCTTCCGTGCGATGAGAAGTTCCCGGCTCAATGCACCAATTATGTTACCGAGTAAACTAGCAAAAACCAAACACAGAGAAATGGATGCAGGACTTCAGGAAATAAGAAGTATTTATTTACATACCGATCGGGTCTCAGGTGAACTCCTGTTCCAAAAATATCTGAGAGACCAACACATGGTGTACAGGACTTTTGTTAACAGCATATCCCCTCCCATACAGTATAACCCCTCCTATATTCCTCAGACCAATCAGCACACAGGATATTCAGGATCTCCTTATATGGCAGACTACATGGCTTGTTGAAGACAAAGGAAATAGGTGCAATTTAAGTTCCTTTCAGTTCCTGCATTCCTGCACATGCTCAGTATACTGATGACTCATCCAACTGTTTGTAATCAGATACTAATTAGCCTATGCCATGTGGAGATTTCAGCCTACTAAAATTTTAACCATGCTGGAATCCCATCACAAGGCTAAATTAAACTAAAAAAGTGCTAACAAACATACCCCAATTGCATGGTGAAAATAATAAATAAAATAAAGAAAACGCCCGACACGCGTTTAGGCGTGTCAATACGTCGTCGTCAGAGGCAAAAACAAACTAGCCACATCTCCAGCTCTCCTTAAGTACCCAGTATATAATTAGCCATGTTGGTATCAGCCGGTTACCTCAAAGAATCCTCACATACCGTTGGGCCAGCAGAAGGCACGCCCAACTGGCATACAGCAGCTCCAAGTTCTGCCCACATTACATCTGTGTACTATACGTATCAAGTTCGTCACCATTTGGGGCAGTGTCAGCTGGGTCATATAGGTGGAGGGGGGCGGGAACCAGCCATTATTACCACACACCTCACACGAGTGAGTCATCACAACGTCACCATATGGGCGGAACTACCGCAACATATGAATGGAGTGCATGAAAAAGGGCTTTGGAAAAGTCATGCACGTTGTTTAAAGTCATCTCTCATCCGACCTGCCGGAACGATGGGTGTATGAGTGTCCAAATGTTAACCCTTGATCACTAATACCTAGTGCCAGCTTATATTAGGTAGTCCTTATTCACGGTTCACAAATGTGGGATCCATCAACTACCAATGAAAGAACCCCTTGCATTCTCAATATATAAGTATGTCTAAGTATATTAAAACTCTTGACACTAGTATTCTCCCATCCCTTAGGGTGGCTAGAGGCAGTGCAAAAAGATGAGCGCAAGGGTACTACTGTTTAACCCCTACCTAGCCATATCACTAACTGCTTATAAGTTGGATATAAGTTGGTGTCCCATCCCCCCTCAAACCATACCGGGCAGTACCAGCACCCTCGCAATCTTTTTTTTTTTTTTTTGACAATCTTTATTTTTATTTTATTTTGGATAGCATAGCAAGAGGTATTACAACCATAACAAGTAAAAACATGGCATGAGTACAGTTCACCAATCTTATAACGGGTGTACATCAGAAATTCCAGGGTAGGAAGATTTAGTTAATAGGAGACTTCATAAGATATTACGTGTGCAATATATGCACTGCTGCTTATACATAACTTGTTAACCCCTAGTACAGTCAAGGTGGTAGGGCTTTCGTAGAGCTTTTGCCGGAATCCCCTGCGAGATATTTCAGGCTATCTGGGTGTCTGCGCAATGTTAGTGATACAAAGTTATAACAAGCAAGAACATAACATGAGTACACTTCACCAGTCTTAGAACAGGAGTATGTCGGAAATTCCAGGGGTAGATAGTTTAAGTTAATAGGAGACAGCATATGATATTGAGTGCGCAATATATTCACAGCTGTTTATACATAACTTGTTAACCCCTAGTACAGTCGAGGTGGTTGGGATTTTATAGAGCTCTTGCCGGAATTCCCTGTGTGATATTTCAGGCTATCTGGGTTTCTATGCAAGGTTTGTGATACAAAGTTATACCGTTATGAAGCCGCATGCGGCTCTCAGCCTATTTCACTTTGATTCAGTTTCACAATTCACCCCAGTAGTACCCCCCAGTAACATGTGGGACTATCCGTGTGTCTGTAGTCAATCTACGTGCCAACTTCACAGTGATATGGGGCCATCATGAAGATGAGCGTCAGAGGGGTATCTATATCCGGTCCATGGGGGCTAAAACATGACATTAAGTGGTAGAAAGTCAAGTCGGTGGAGGGGAGGGTGTCTACTCATTGACGTGTCTGTGAGTCCGTCCCTCGGGACGGTCGAGAGCGCTTATAGTTCGTACCCAGTATGGTACAATATGGTGCGGCAATCAAGGGGGGAGTCTCTACGGGGGAGTTAAGGAGTCTGACTGTCGGGGCTAAGGGGATGGGAGGAGGGAGGGTGAGGGTAGGGAGGGTCGGGATGCCTGTCTCCCGCTCCCCGCACCGGCGGCCGATAAGTGCCACAGCCATGGCGTCCAGACATGAGTACATTTTTCTTGTCTCTCCTGTAGGGCCGCCGTAAGGGACTCCATCGTATATATATCCCCCACCCTGTCCATCCACTGCCGGAGTGTAGGCGCATCCCGCTGCTTCCACATTGTGGGGATCAGTGATGTGGCTGCCGTTAGCAAGTGTTTTATCAGGGATTTTTTATAGGCAGCAAGCGTCATGTCTGTGTGGTGAAGGAGCATGGAGAGGGGTTGGAGCGGTAGTGTAATATCCGTGATCTGTTGAATGGAATCCCTGACCGCAGTCCAAAAGGGTATAATCTCGGGGCAGCTCCACCAAATGTGCAGGTAGGAGCCGTCTGAGGCTCCGCACCTCCAACAGTCTCCGGGAATCTCTGCGTCCATGCGGTGCAGAGTGTCCGGCGTCCTGTACCAGTGCGTAAGGATCTTAAAGTTCGTCTCTTGGAATTTGGAGCTGATGGAGCACTTATGTGACAGAATGAAAATCTTTTCCCACTCCTGGTCCGTGAGTGTGGTCCCCGTATCCCTTTCCCACCTGGTGACATATCTCGGATGTGACTGGTGTTCGCTAGCTAGAAGATGTGCGTAGAGCCTAGAGACTCCCTTATCTGGGTGTGACCTGGCTGAGCAGAGGGTTTCAAATTGTGTGAGGGCTCTGTGTAGGCATTGTTTGACTGGGAAAGTCTTGTAATAAGCTCGAATTTGCATGTAATGGAAGGTGTCTAGTCCCGTGGGTACCTTGTCCCCTAAAATGTCAGCCAAGGGTTTAAGTCGGTTCCCTAGTGTGAGATGCTGAAAGCTGAGCCAGTCGGTGTCGGTGTATGTGCTAAGGTCTGCGGGCGTTAGTCCCCCACCTACCCCCGGGTTGTGCGTTATGGGCGTGTGAGGACTGTCCGTGGTCGTAAGTTGGTGTGAGTATCGCAATGTGCACCAGATTTGCAGTGTGGCGTCAATCAGGGGGTTGCCAGTTCGCAAGGCTCCCAGTGTTAGAGTGCTTAACCATAGGCGTGAGGGAAGAACGCCACCCGTCTGCTCGAGTTCCATGGGGACCCACAGCTTGTTGGTTGGGCGGGCATGCCAGTCCACTATCCTGAGTAGATGGGCTGCTTGATAGTATCTTAGGAATGACGGGAGCCCTGCGCCTCCTCTCGTTTTTGGGCGTTCTAATATCGCCTTGCTAACCCTACTCTTTCTCCCGTTCCAAACAAATTCTCTCACCGCCGCGGAGATCGTTTGAAAAAAGGATCTTGGCAGCGAAACGGGGATTGCTTGGAACAAAAATAGCAGGCGGGGCAGCACATTCATTTTAATAGCGTTGATCCGGCCGAACCAAGAGACATAAAGGCCCCTCCAGCGGCGGAGGTCATTCAGTAAAGCCGTAAGGATGGGGAGGAAGTTTAACTGGTACAATAGGGTCAAATTAGTGGGTAGCCAGATCCCGAGGTATTTGAGCTTATCGGGGCACCATGAAAAGCGGAATTGTGAGTGCAGGTGAGCGATCCCTGCCGCTGGGAGTGAGATCGGCAGGGCCTCCGATTTAGTCATGTTCAGCTTGAGATTGGAGATGCCCCCAAACTCCCTGAAGGCCCAAAGCAAGTTGGGGAATGACACTATGGGGTTGTCTATGAAAAACAGCATGTCGTCGGCGTATGCCGCCACCTTATGCTCCACTCGGTGCATGCTGTACCCCGTAATACCCCCGTCCCGTCTGACCGCCTCCAGGAAGGGCTCCAGGGTGAGGGCGAACAGGAGGGGGGACAGGGGACAGCCTCGCCTGGTGCCGTTGCGTATGTTGAACGGGGCCGAGAGCGCTCCGTTGATCCGGATACGAGCCGTGGGGTTAGTGTACAAAGCTAAGACCCATGAGCGGATATTGGGCCCGAACTGCATATGGCGCAGGGTGGCTTCCAGGTACTTCCAATCCACCCGGTCAAAGGCCTTCTCTGCGTCCGTGGAGACCATTACCAAATTTTTGCCGGTCGACCGGGCGGAGTGGATCAGATTAAGGGCTCGGATGGTATTGTCCCGTGCCTCCCTACCAGGGACAAAGCCCACCTGGTCCGGGTGTATCAGCGCGGGGAGTATGCGGGAGAGTCTCAGGGCCATGGTCTTGGCAAATAATTTTAGATCCGCGTTGAGTAGCGATATCGGTCTATAACTCCCGCAGTCAGAGGGGTCCTTACCGTCCTTGGGTATTACCGTCACCGTCGCGTGTAATGTGTCAACAGGGAACCTGCCACCGTCCAACAGGGAGTTGAGACCCTGTAGCAAATGAGGCAGCAGTATATTTTTGAATTTGCGTAGGTACGAGGTCGGTAGGCCGTCAGGGCCTGGCGCTTTGTTGGACTTAGATTGTTTAAGGGCTGCGGCTAGTTCCTCCTCAGTTATCGGGCGGTCCAAGTCCTCGGCTACGTCCGCCGGGACCTTGCGCCCCACGTACTCAGAGAGGAACGCCTCTATCCTATGTTGGTGGAGGGAGGTGTCCGCGCGGTGTGAGGTTGCGTCGATATTGTACAGATCTGCGTAAAAATGCCTAAATGCTTGTAGGATGTCCGGGGGTGTCCGTTTCACCGTCCCATCCCTGCCCCTTATCTGGTGCACATGCTGCTGTCTATGCCTCTGTGTCAGGGTGCGGGCCAACATTTTCCCGCATTTGTTGGAGAATTCGTAAAAGTGTCTATTAGACTTCCGTATTGTATGTAACAGATTCTGTGAGAGCAAGTCCCTGAGTTGTCTACGTTGGTCGGTGAGAATGCGGTAGGTATCGTCCGTGTGGTCTTGTTTGTGTTGCGTCTCCAAGTCCGCTATTGTTCGTGTCAGTGTCTGGATCCGTGTGGCGTGGTCTTTCTTGCGTTGGGTGCAAAGTTTGATAAACTGTCCCCTTATCACACATTTATGTGCCTCCCACACCGTGAGGGGGGCCACGTCGGTGTCGTCGTTGTCAGTAAAATAATGTGTCAAGGTCTGTGCTATTTGGGTGGTGAAGGTAGCGTCTCCCAGTACACTTTCATTGAGTTTCCAACAGCGTTCCCTGGGTTTGAAGAGTGGGGATTTAAGTGTGATGAGAACTGGGGCATGGTCCGAGTCTCGTTGTATTCCGATGTCGGATGCGAGGAGGAAGGGGAGGTATTCTTGGGCAAGGAAGACATAGTCTATCCGGCTATATCTATTGTGTACTGCGGAGTAGCATGTGTAGTCTTTAGCGTCGGGATGCGCCACCCTCCAACAGTCGACTAGGCCCGATTTACCCAGAGCTTGTTTGGCTTGCCTTAAGCAGTGTGCGGGAATGGTACTGGTGCCCACGGACGTATCCATCCGGGGGTCCAGCGGAATATTAAGATCGCCGGCTAGTATCAGGGTTCCCTCTCGGAACCTCTCCAGTTGTGCCAATGTTTTCATCAGAAATCGATGCTGTCCCTTATTGGGGCAATAGATCGTGGCGAATGTGTACCTATGTGCTGCAATTGCCCCCTTTACAAATAAAAACCTCCCCTGGGGGTCAGCTTGTGAGGTAGTGTTCTCGATCGGGACCTTATTAGCGAAAACAATGGCCACGCCTGCGCGTTTGGAATCAGGGTTGTTAGCGTAAAATCCCAGCGGGTACCGTCTATCCCGTATCTGGGGGGCCTCGTTGCCTTTAAGGTGCGTTTCCTGCAGAAACGCTATCGAGGCCCTATGTGACCACAAGGTTCTCAGTAATTGTCGCCGTTTTTCCGGGGCATTAAGACCTCGAATATTATGTGAGAACAGTGTCAGGGAGGCGGGGGTGAAAGTGGTCGCCATGGCTGTTCGGGGCGGGGTGGGGAGAAGGAAGGGAGTCGGGGAGGGAAAGGTAGGGGTACTATCCCTGTCCGTGGGTTCGGGCCCGTCTAGGGCTACGGGGGGTTAGGCAACTAAGACCCTAGGTCGTGAAAGGGTGACCTGATCTACAGGTGGGTCGGTTGCAGGGGGGTGAGAAAGTCCGGTAGGATAAGTTCGTTCAGAGAGAGCGGTGTCCGCTCTCCCTCGACCCACGTTGTGGGGCGTACGTCTCGGCTATTAGTCGTCGGGGGAGTGTGAAGCACGTGGCGGAGCGCCAGAGCCAACCCGGAAACCGGGCAGGGGGTGTGGTACCGTCCTGGTGGGGAGTCTGGGTATTAAAACTACAAGGAACCAAACATAACTGTTGGAATACATCATAACTGTCGACATACATTAACCGTTAAGGGCCCCGCGAGTCGGGGGGGAGCGACCCCGGGGCCGCATTCCAAACCGCCCGCCACGGCGTGGTAGGGAGACCGCATACAATTTAATTGTGGGGGAAGCACGTGGCGCGAGCGATTCAGCACGGCCCCCGGGCCGCACCAGCCGTAATAAACACAAGACCAATCCAGGTCGTCATTCCATACCGCCAGACCGCAGGCGCCGGCCTAGCGGCCTACCGCCCGCTGTGGGGCGGCACGAGCTACTAAGTCGGATAAGGTGACACATCATGGTACAGTACCAGCCCCCCGCCCTCCAACAATATACATAAACTGCCCAAGTACATTTACAACACGACTCTTCTGCCCCGTGGATGCCCCTTTGCCAAATATGTGCCAATAGTTCAGGCTGGCCGGCCTCCGTAGGCAGCGCATAGGGGTGGTTCTCAAACTGGTCCTGGAACTGCTGCCGTAGGGTAAGTTGGCCGCTCCCCAGGCGGAGGAGTATTATCGATCGGGCTGGGCCTGCCTGCATAGGGTGTCAGGGTGTATGGAGTCCCAAATGTCCCAAAAAACAAGAAGGAGATGGCATTTACCCATACCCCACCCAAATTCGGCAAGGGCCTAAGTGTGGCTTTGGGAAAACCGCCACTGTTCACATCGCAACAAGTATGTAGGGAGGCCCTGCCGGCGGTTTGTCCCGGTTCCCACCCATGTTACAAGCTAAGTGTGCAAGTGTAAATATAATCATGTCAACTTATCTGTTAGCGAAGTCGTCTGGGGAGGCCTCCTCAGGCCGGCTCCTGCTGCCACGGGACCAAGACGACAATATGCTTATCTAGGGACCGGTTGTTATTCTTCGGGGCCTGCCGGGCCCCCCCAGCGGGCGGGTTGCGCATCTCTCCTAGGTTGGTTACGGAGAGCCTCAGGGACCTCGGGGTGGGCTGGTCGCGGTGGAGGCTGGTCCACGATCCAGTTGCGGACCGTGACTGGCGGTAGATCGAGGGCCCTCAGAAAGCCGGGTATATCGTTAGGCCAACGTAGGGAGCACCACGTGTTGCCCTTCTTAGCCTGTAGGCTAAAGGGGAAGCCCCACTTGTATGGGATGCGCTTTTCCTGTAGGATGCCTGTCAAGGGTCGTAGGGCTCTCCGTGCGTCTAAAGTGAGGGCAGAGAGGTCTTGGTATAAGGAAATCGGGGCGTCCAGATAGGTGACTGTCTGCGTGCGGGCTGCCCTCATAATGGCTTCTTTGAGCTGAAAGGAGAGGAGGCAGCAGATCACATCTCGGGGCAGGCCATCCCTTCTTGGGGGCCGCAGGGCCCTGTGTGCACGTTCAATGTGGTAGTCATCTTGAGCACCGTCGCCCAGTATACGGGTGAAAAGCTGTGCGAGGGCAGTACCCAGGTCCTCAGATTCAGCCTCGGGCATGCCCCTGATCCTGATATTATTCCGCCTGCCCCTGTTGTCCAGATCCTCCACCTGTCTGCGGAGGTCTAGGAGTACTGAGCCCTGCCTGGCCGTGGCATGGTCAGCTGCCTGGGAGTGTTGAATCGCCTGCAAGTTTTCATGCTCCAGCTCTGTGACACGCTCTTCCAAGGCCGAGAGGTCCCTGCGCACCTCCAGAATCTCCTCACGGATCGCCGCCCTCAGTTCCGCTACCATGGCAGTTTTATCTTGCTTGGTGAGCATATTAGCAGATATGGCTGTCAGTTCCGCCGTGATTTGTGTCAAAGTTTCCCCTCTGGCTGGGCTTGGCTCCGAGCCCGCTCCGCTCTCAGTACTAGGGGATGCCGCCGCCATTTTGTCTGCCTGCCTCGTGGCACGGTAAGCGTCTGGCGTGGAGAGAAAATCATCCATCGGGCCGGCCTGTTTTCTCGATGGGCTAGTGCCCGATGGTCCAGGGGTGCCCTGGCGCTTAGTCCTCCCCATTTCGCCTGCGTGGTTCTGCTAATAATAGGGGCTATGTGGGTCGAGTTCGCGGAGCTCCGAAAAACACGTCTCACTCCATGCACCGGCAAGCCACGCCCCTTTTTTTCTTTTTTCTTTTTTTTTTTTAAATACTATTTTGATTGTATCAATATTTTGCTAGCTTGTATTTGTTTTTATTTTTTTAATCTAGTTTGCATGGGGAACCAAATGCAAACTATTTATAAATTATCTTGGTAGTGGCAGTTTTTGTTTGTTTGTTTAACACATTTACCCGAAGATGGCAGCATAGGCCCTTTCCAGTTAATTATATACAGTTAGGGATGGAATATTTGAACACTGGCACAATTTTCATAAATGTTGGCTCTGTTTTTATGTTTTTCTTAGGCATGTTAGAGGTTCACAGCAGCAGCTTCCAAATTTGAATGCCACACCTGGAATCCACTCCAAACCTTTTACCTGCTTAATTGATTAATAAATAATGAAGGAATAGACGAGTCATCTCCATGAAAAAGCTCTTGAGTTAATTTAAAAATTACTTTTGGTCCCTTGAAAAAGAGGGGGCTACATATTAAAGAGCTGTAATTCCTCCAATTTGGATGTAAATACCCCTCAAATTAAAGCTGAGACACTGCACATTAAGTCCATATTCATTCTTTTCTTTCTCTCATTAAGTCCTCTGCTCATCTCAATGTTTCTCATCATTATTCCACATGTGTCCCATTTCACCCTCTATGGGTTTCACCCACAGACTCCCAATGACACCTAATGTGCCTTTGCCAATCTCAACCTGTTTTTAATCTACACCTCAGATAAATAGCTGCCCCATTTCACCCTCAATATGCAATTACTTGACCCTAAACACACTCAATGTATCATTGCCCAATTTCACTGTTTCTATCTATAGCCCCAAATGTTTTGGTTTCCACCCCCACATATGGCCACAACTGACCTTTTGCCTCTCTGTTAATCAGGATGATGCCTGAAGTAAAATCTCTCTGCCCGCCTGCTGCTTTTCTTCTTAGATGCAGTATTAACGCTACGCTCTGCATGTGTGGGATAAGAGCAGAGGAAATTATGTCACATGGGGACCCTGTGGGCTAAAATTTAAAGGAACACCATAGTCACCTAAATTACTTTAGCTAAATAAAGCAGTTTTAGTGTATAGATCATTCCCCCGAATTTCACTGCTCAATTCACTGTCATTTAGGAGTTAAATCACTTTGTTTCTGTTAATGCAGCCCTAGCCACACCTCCCCTGGCTATGATTGACAGAGCCTGCATGAAAAAAAAACAACTGGTTTCACTTTCAAACAGATGTAATTTACCTCAAATAATTGTATCCCAATCTCTAAATTGAACTTTAATCACACACAGAAGGCTCTTGCAGGGTCTAGCAAGCTATTAACATAGCAGGGGATATGAAAATCTTAATTAAACAGAACTTGCAATAAAGAAAGCCTGAATAGGGCTTTCTTTACAGGAAGTGTTTATGGAAGGCTGTGCAAGTCACATGCAGGGAGGTGTGACTAGGGTTCATAAACAAAGGGATTTAACTGCTAAATGGCAGAGGATTGAGCAGTGAGGCGGCAGGGGCATACACCAAAACTGCTTCATTAAGCTAAAGTTGTTCTGGTGACTATAGTGTCCCTTTAACTCCATACTATTTGATTTGTCGTGAGACAGTCACTCTTCTTTTTTTTTATATAGCAGTGTCGCCTCGGTATTTCTCCTCGCCCTCCCCTCACCCCAGATAGTAAATCACTTTTTGTTTGCAATTCTTTAGTAAATCTACCAGATTATGTGATTATTTTTTTGAGTAGTGTAGCGGATCCTGGGTAACCCGACTTGTTACCTCCGCTATTAATGAATGAAGAGACCCATTTTCTTCAGTAACTGGACGACACAGTTCCAGGGGTACAGCAATGCTTTATTGGTCCACACTCTACTTTTACACTTCCCCCATGCAAGAGGACAAGGTCACATAACAGAACCGGAACCTGTGTGTGTGTGTGTGTGTATTTGAAAGTGTATGTGTGCGTGTGTGTGTATGTATAACTGAAATAGATAATGTTATAACTCAATTATGCCCAGGCAGGAAAACCATATTTTTACAGTATTTCAGAAGTACCCCAAAACCAAAACCTTTCCCCATAAATGTCACATCCCTGGGTAGCTCTGGGTGAACAACATATCCCAAAATCACCCAGATCAAAGCAGGGGTTCACAAATTCCTTGGAAGTCACGTTTTGACCGACCGAACGTATGGCTTTATGCCCAATATAGTTCCAGAGGATTAGGCTGTGCGGCTGGTCTATTTTATTAGTCAAATAATGTTTAAATGGTCGAACAGATCCATTCATGCATAGTGTTAGTGTACGTATCTGGTTCGTTAGATTATTTCTACCGAAAAGCGCTTCATTCGTGTAATTCCAGTTGAACTTAGGTGGAAGTCCCAGGGGTGTTCGTGCCGTCAAGTGTCCAATTTTAGTTCAATGCACTCGACGACCAAACAACGCTGCCTTTGTTCGTGTCCCAAGATGGCCTTTGCCACGTGTTCGTCTATACGAACGGCGACCACCCAGCCGACCGCTTAGAACGTTTGTGTGGTTGCTATTTATGGAGGTGTGAACGGGGTTAATGAGCGGCACACTCCATATCTGTGTGGTCTCCCGTTCGGTAATTTGTTCGGTTGTCGAACAAAACCATTGGGAACCATTTAAGGGAATAGATTTTGATGAAAAACGTAGGTTTCAAAGCAAGAGGATTATGTCTCGCACCAGTATTGCACATTCCAAACATAAGGGACAACGAGAAGAGGGAATGGTGGTACGGGCAGCCCGGAACCGGTATAAGAATATGGTAGCATGGTTCATTCTGCTACACTGCCCCCCGTTGACTACAAGCCGGCATACAGAGTCTAAACCTCAACGGATCGGCTTGGGGATGTCCGGGGAAGCTCACAGATCATTTTTCAAGCTTGGTCTGTCTGGGAAAACCCATCAGCGTTTCCATTTTTGTTTTCCTAGGCGGTAATGGGTAGTGAAATCAAAAGGCTGTAGCGCCAAACTCCAGCGCAACAGCCTGGCGTTGTCTCCTGCCACCCGGTTCAGCCAGACTAATGGGTTGTGATCCCTGAGCAAAGAGAAGGGCTGTCCGTACAAATAGGGTTGTAACTTTTTCAGGGCCCACACCACGGCTAGGCACTCTTTCTTGTATGGCGGCGTAGCTTACTTCTCTCTGGGTAACAACTTGTGACTGATGTTCTCTGCCATCGGGTCCGCACTGCTCAGCACTGCCCCCAATCAAACATAGAAGCGTCTGTATGAACGAGAAAACGTTTAGTTCGATTGGGAGCTGCCAATACAGGAGGGTTACAAGTGCCTGTTTTAATTGTTGGAATGCCTGCTTACACTCCGAGGCCCAGACTACTTGGCGGGGAAGATTCTTGCTGGTAAGGTCGGCTAGGGCACTATAGTTGGGCACAAACTTACTGTAGTACCCTGCGGTCCCTAGAAACACTAATACCTGTATCTTCTTCCTGGGGGTTGGCCACTGGGCCACTGCCTCAATCTTAGCGGGTTCAGGTTTCTGCTGCCCGCATCCCACTTGGTGATCCTATCTAGGACCGCTCATATATGGGCCAAGTGCACCTGCCAAGTATCGCTAAAAATGGCGATCTCGTCCAGATATGCACAGGCGTAGTCTTGTAACCCATCTAGGTCTGTCCACCATCCGCTGGAAGGTAGCCAGAGCGTTTTTCATCCCAAATAACATTACCTTAAATTGGTATAAGCCGAATGGGGTGACAAAGGCTGACTTAGGGATGGCTTCCGGGGCGAGGGGGATCTGCCAATACCCCTTACAAAGATCAATTGTATTGAGGTTATTGGCCCATAGCCATCCGGTCTAACAACTCGTCTATCCTAGGCATCGGATTGGCACCTGACACAGTCTTATCATTTAACCTCCGGTAATCCACGCAGAAACGGGTCATACCATCCCGTTTCAGTACTAGGACTACTGGGGAGGACCAGAAGGTTCAGAAGGTTCAATACCCCCAGTTGGAGCATCTCGTGGATCTCCTTGCACATATTTTCCCACACCTATACTGGGATTCGGTAGGGGGTTTGGCGCAACGGGAGTTGACCTGGTGTCTCTGTTTGTGTGTCTATTTGGAAAGTGTGTATGATTATGAAAGTGTGTGTCTGGGTGTTGGTGGATGTATTGGAAAGTGTGTGTGTCTGGGGGTTTGTGTGTGTATGTATGTATTGTCAAGTGTTTGTGTGTATATTGGAAAATGTATGTATGGTTGATTGTATGTAATAGGCATCTTGTGTATATGGATGCATATACTGAATGAGTGTGTTTATGTTGGGCAGTGTGTCTCTTTCTTTCCCTAAGTAATTGAGATAAAGTTGTTTTGAGGGAAGAAGGTTATTTAAATATAGGGAAAAGTAGCTATACTATTACAAATCCTGTAATGTCACAGTTTACCTTTAAAACATTAGTTTATTAGTACCATGTGTAAAAGCTTTCACATAAGAACTATTTTAATAGTTATTATTGACAATGCAGATTATGAAGAACTACAAAGATCTGCGATATCAAAGATCTTTGTCCATGGAGGTGATACGACATTCTGGACGTAATACTCCACTTCACGACTTGTAAGTATTAAAAAGGATGACTGGAAATGTTTTTTTTACAGCATTGGAGTGTAATGTGTTACTGTAATTGTAATAGCTATGCCTAAACTATAGTCCCTCTTGTTTAGGCATATTTAAGCAATATGTCGGCATATTTTAGATGTAACAAATTGAAAAATTTAAACCACTAACCCTGTCTTCTTTCTAATCCTGTTTAAACATCAAAATAAATATATGTTGATGTTAAGTTGTTAAAATTATGTATTACAATTACTTATAAGTCTGTTTTTTTTCTGTTGCATTTAAATTTGGGGGCACACCCAGGACATGCATTTCTAAGCAGTGTGTAGCGGATGGCACTGGGCTGTCCTACAATTTCATGTGCATAACTGTATTCATGTAAACTGCTAGTTGTATAAGTGTTTAAAAGAAGTGTATTCCTCTGATTGTTCGGTAGAATCATTCGAATAAACTAAGGGAATGAAACTACCGAACAACCAGACCTCCCCTGTGTGAAGTGTGCCTTCAATTACCTGTGGCAACATTGTTGCGAGCAGGTAATTAACGAGCTATTCTGTAGGTCCTTTGTCTCGGGGTGGCAGCCATTCGGGAGACGAACACGTGGTGGTGGCCATTTTACAAACTCCCGAACAGCCAGACCTCCCCTGTGTGAAGTGTGCCTTCAATTACCTGTGGCATTAAATTGGACACTCGACTAGGCAAACACCGCTGAGACCTCCAGAGCTCCATAACTACCGAACGGAGAGACCTAACGAATCCCCATTCGGTAGAAACAAAGTACCGAACGGGGGAACTATAATACAGGTGAATTTAAGTGTGGATGGCTAAGATTACTGTATGTTTTTACTGCCGAACGGAGACCGAATGCAGGGCCCTTTTCGGATACCACCTCGTGTGCGTTCGGTCAAACTTCACCCTCCACCTAACTACCGAACCCCTGGTCCGATCTGGGTAAATTTTGGATATATTATTCACCCAGACCAGGGCTACCTGGCGGTACCCTAATATTGATGCTATGTACTAGTTTAGGGGTACATCCAGGTTTGGGGTAAACATACAGTAAAGTTAAGGGGATTATGAGTCACTCTGAGGGGAGGAGATGTGTGGGAGGTAACAGTTACAGTATTGGTTACTGTCCTAATTGATGTGAATCCCTCCCTTGCATGGAAGCATGCTTTATAAGGCACCCTGGAATAAAGATTGTCAGTTCTACTCCTGAAACTGTGTGTCGTCCAGTTAATGGGATTGCTGTTGGGATACTGCTGTATTACTTTGCCTGCTGGAAACCTTGTCTGTGGATTTACCATTGCCTTGTTCCTGAGTCTCACTTGTATTATAAGCGGAGATAACCTGGAGAATATTGCATCTCCGCTACATTGGTTGGCAGCGCTGGGATCCAGACTCACAGAGGAACAAGCATAAATGGAGTATGGATGGGGATTGATTTTACTACGCTAAAACGCTCCACGCTAAAGGACCTCCTAGAGGCAAGGGGTATACCAGCCAGCAGCAAGAAGAAAGCGGTACTCATTACTGAACTGATGGCAGAGTACCGAATGGATGGCGATTCGGTTCCCGAACAGAGGGATCCGGGAGAAACACAGGAACAGATGGAGTTCCAGAGGCAGGTTCGATTCAGGCTGTCTTTTTATGGGGAAAACCCCTCAGAGGAAATTATTTCAAAGACTATGACAGAGGTCCAAGAATTTATCTTAAGGAAACAGACGACAGCAGCTCCAGAACACAGCTCTGCAAGGAATGTACCACAAGAAGGTAAGATACCATACCAGGCTTTTAAAACGTATGTGGAGGCAGAGGAAGATATAGACGCTTTTCTGCAAGACTTTGAGAGACTGTGTGCACTGCATAAAATCAGTGCAGAGGACTGGGTACCCATTTTGGCCGGAAAGTTAACGGGGAGGGCAGCAGAGGCATATCAGACTGTACCTAATGAGGAAATACGGAATTACAGTAAAGTGAAAGAAATTATACTAGCCAGGTATGCTATAACACCAGAAGCATACCGGCGGAGATTCAGGGATTTAAAGAAGGTGGAGAAAGACTCACATGCAGAGTGGGCATGCAAATTACAAAGGGCAGCACTCGGGTGGGTGCAAGCTAGCAAAGCACGGTCCATGGAGGACGTAATCCAGATGATGCTGATGGAGCAATTCTATGAGGGAGTAACCAGCGATGTCCAGGAATGGGTAAGGGACAGAAACCCTACATCCCTCACCGAAGCTGCCAGGAAGGCAGATGAGTATCTGGATGCACGCAGGCAACAAAAACCTGCAGCCCCAAAAGCCACATTTAAAACCTTTGGGGGAACCACCTACACCCCAGCTCCACCGAGACAGCTACCACCGCCCGCTGCACAGCCACGGTTCCGCCAGCCAACTTCTGGCCCCTGTCATCACTGCCAGAAATGGGGACATTATAAAAGGGAATGTCCCCAACTACGGGATCGTTCCACCTGGATCCGCCCAGGCCCACCACCACCGAGAGCAGCCGCAGCCCACCACTACCAGGTTGTAGTGGCCACACCATATGGTTCAGCCGTTCCCATTACCACCGTAGAGCAGTGGGAGGTACTACATGAGGCGGATCCAGTCCAGGCCAATACCGATAACCTACAACATCACCGACAAACCGTATATCTGGAGGGTAAAGCAGTCCAAGGGCTACAGGACTCGGGAGCTACTATCACCCTGGTACAGAGTCACCTGGTTTCGGAAACTTAGTAAAACTGTGGCCGTCAGGGTAGCCGGGGGAGAAGTGTACCGGCTACCTACAGCAAGGGTACATTTACATTGGGGAGCGGGGGCTGGACACGTGGAGGTGGGGTTGATGCCGCAGTTACCGGCGGAGGTTTTATTGGGGAACGATCTGGGGAGGCTCACATCTGCTTTTGAGCCCCAAACGCCCATCACAGGAGATGCTCACCCTGTGGTCACCCGACAACAGGCCCGCACCCAGAACTACAACACACTGCCGGAGGTCCAGGTAAGAGACCCTTCCCCTCCTTTAGAATGTGTTCCCTGGGCCCCACCTAATGAATTTGCAGCGGAAGTAGTAACAGACCCTACGCTCCAAGTATATAGGGACAAGGTTGTCACGGACTCACCCGGGGGGAGGGAGAGAGGTTTGTCTGGGACAAGCAACTTCTATACCGGGAAACGGCCAAGCAGATTACTGGGTCAGACCCGATAGTGATGAGGCAGTTAGTGGTACCACAGCGGTACCGAGCTGAGTTACTCCGGATATCGCATGATATTCCGCTATTCGGGCATCTAGGGGTCAGTCGTACTAGGTACAGACTGACCCAAAGTTTCTTCTGGCCAGGGATCAGCCAGGAAGTGCACAGATATTGCACTACGTGCGATACCTGCCAGAGGGTAGGGAAAAAGGGGAGACCGAAGGAAAGCGGAACTGCACCCCTTAGTCATAATTGAGGAACCCTTTAGCCGAATAGCGGTAAATTTGATAGGCCCTCTCAAGAAAGCTAGCCCGTCAGGCAAAAGGTATATTTTAACGGTAGTAGATTATGCCACTAGATATCCAGAGGCAGTGGCTCTGACCAACATCCACGCTGAAACGGTCGCGGATGCCCTCATGCGGATATTCTCCCAGATGGGATTACCCAGGGAGATTATCTCGGATCAGGGTACCCAATTTACAGCAGAGTTCACCCAACACCTCTGGAGGATCTGTGGCATTAAGCCTATTATCAGTGCCCCTTACCACCCCCAGACTAATGGGCTCTGTGAACGGTTCAATGGTACCCTAAAACAGATGCTCCGAACCTTCGCAGAGACCAACAAAGACTGGGAGCGATTCCTGCCGCATCTCCTGTTTGCATACCGGGAGGTGCCGCAGGAATCCACTGGGTTTTCCCTGTTTAAACTGCTATTTGGGAGGAGAGTCCGAGGTCCCCTAGATCTTATTAGAGAGCATTGGGAGGGAGACCGGAGCGCAGATGGCACTCCCATCATACCATATGTGTTGGCCTTTCGAGACCGCCTGGAAGCAATGACCAGGACGGTAAGGGAAAACCTTCAGGCGGCACAGACCCGCCAGCGCACGTGGTATGATCGGGGAGCCAGGCACCATAGCTTTCAGGTCGGGCAGAAAGTGCTAATTTTAAAGCCTGTCCGACATGACAAGCTACAGGCCGCCTGGCAGGGACCATATAACGTGGTGGAACAGAGATGTGCCACCACCTATATCATAGGCCCCTGCACAGGGACTGGAGGGCGACGCATGCTCCATGTGAACATGATGAAGCCCTACCAGGAGCGCACCGAGGAGGTAACCGCCATATGTGCGCCCAACTCTGACGAGTTTGACAGCTTACCACTCCCCGATTTGCTGGGAGATGGACAGTTGTCTGGGGATTTAGGGGAGGTTGCACTGGGAGACCGGCTGAGCCCCCAGGAGCGTATCGAGGTGCAGCAGTTATTAGAGGAAAAACGAGACACGTTCTCTAATGTACCTGGGTACACCCCTCTGGCCACTCACCGGGTAGAGACCCCGGGGCAACTACCCATGCGCCAGACCCCATACCGCATCCCAGAAGCGGTGAGGGAAAACATGCGCAAGGAGATCAATGAGATGCTCCAACTGGGGGTGATTGAGCCCTCAGATAGTCCCTGGGCTTCTCCTGTAGTACTCGTACCAAAGCGAGACGGTACGACTTGCTTCTGCGTGGACTACAGGAGATTGAACGAGAATGCCACGGATAGACGAACTACGCCACGGATAGACGAACTACTGGACAGGATGGCCAGGGGCCAATACCTCACTACTATCAACTTATGTAAAGGGTATTGGCAAATCCCCCTGGCCCCAGATGCCATCCCTAAGTCGGCCTTTGTCACCCCATTTGGTTTGTACCAGTTTAAGGTCATGCCATTTGGGATAAAAAAACGCCCCGGCTACTTTCCAGAGGATGGTCGACCGACTCCTGGATGGGTTCCAGGACTATACCTGTGCCTACCTGGACGATATTGCCATTTTTAGCAATACGTGGCAGGAACACTTGGCCCACATAGGAGCCGTACTGGACAGGATTAGGGAAGCTGGTTTGACATTGAAACCGGCCAAGTGCAGCATAGGGATTGGCGAGGTGCAGTACCTGGGACATAGAGTGGGGTGCGGCAAACAGAAACCCGAACCCGCCAAAGTAGAGGCCGTGGCCCAGTGGCCCACCCCTAGGACTAAGACCCAGGTGTTAGCGTTTCTAGGGACAGCTGGGTATTACAGAAAGTTTGTTCCCAATTATAGCGCCCTGGCCAAACCCCTTACTGACTTGACCCGTAAGAACCTTCCCCGCCAAGTTACCTGGACCCAGGAGTGTGAGCAGGCATTCCAACACCTGAAAAATGCACTGATAAATGCCCCTGTCTTGGCAGCTCCCAATCCAACTAAACGATTTCTTGTTCACACAGACGCTTCTATGTTTGGATTGGGGGCAGTACTAAGCCAAGTCGGGGCCGATGGCGGAGAACATCCCGTGGCTTACAACAGTCTCAAACTGTTACCCCGAGAAGCAAGCTACGCCATCATCGAGAAGGAATGCCTGGCTGTGGTGTGGGCCCTATAGAAACTGCAGCCGTATCTGTATGGACAGCCCTTTTCCTTGCTCACGGATCACAACCCGTTGGTATGGCTAAACCGGGTGGCTGGGGACAATGCTAGGCTGCTGCGCTGGAGCTTGGCGCTGCAGCCCTTTGACTTTAATATTCAGTACCGCCCGCGGAAACAGAATGGGAATGCTGACGGGTTGTCAAGACAAACTGACCTGGAAAAATTATCTGTGAGCCCGGACATCCCCAAGCCGATCCGTGTTGGATCAGACTGTGTATGCCGGCTTGTGGGCAAGGGGGAGCAGTGTAGCGGATGGCACTGGGCTGTCCTACAATTTCATGTGCATAACTGTATTCGTGTAAACTGCTAGTTGTATAAGTGTTTAAAAGAAGTGTATTCCTCTGATTGTTCGGCAGAATCATTCGAATAAACTAAGGGAATGAAACTACCGAACAGCCAGACCTCCCCTGTGTGAAGTGTGCCTTCAATTACCTGTGGCATTAAATCGGACACTCGACTAGGCAAACACCGCTGAGACCTCCAGAGCTCCATAACTACCGAACGGAGAGACCTAACGAATCCCCATTCGCTAGAAACAAAGTACCGAACGGGGGAACTACAGGGAGTGCAGAATTATTAGGCAAGTTGTATTTTTGAGGATTAATTTTATTATTGAACAACAACCATGTTCTCAATGAACCCAAAAAACTCATTAATATCAAAGCTGAATATTTTTGGAAGTAGTTTTTAGTTTGTTTTTAGTTATAGCTATTTTAGGGGAATATCTGTGTGTGCAGGTGACTATTACTGTGCATAATTATTAGGCAACTTAACAAAAAACAAATATATACCCATTTCAATTATTTATTTTTACCAGTGAAACCAATATAACATCTCAACATTCACAAATATACATTTCTGACATTCAAAAACATAACAAAAACAAATCAGTGACAAATATAGCCACCTTTCTTTGCAAGGACACTCAAAAGCCTGCCATCCATGGATTCTGTCAGTGTTTTGATCTGTTCACCATCAACATTGCGTGCAGCAGCAACCACAGCCTCCCAGACACTGTTCAGAGAGGTGTACTGTTTTCCCTCCTTGTAAATCTCACATTTGATGATGGACCACAGGTTCTCAATGGGGTTCAGATCAGGTGAACAAGGAGTCCATGTCATTAGATTTTCTTCTTTTATACCCTTTCTTGCCAGCCACGCTGTGGAGTTCTTGGACACGTGTGATGGAGCATTGTCCTGCATGAAAATCATGTTTTCTTGAAGGATGCAGACTTCTTCCTGTACCACTGCTTGAAGAAGGTGTCTTCCAGAAACTGGCAGTAGGACTGGGAGTTGAGCTTGACTCCATCCTCAACCCGAAAAGGCCCCACAAGCTCATCTTTGATGATACCAGCCCAAACCAGTACTCCACCTCCACCTTTCTGGCGTCTGAGTCGGACTGGAGCTCTCTGCCCTTTACCAATCCATCCATCTGGCCCATCAAGACTCACTCTCATTTCATCAGTCCATAAAACCTTAGAAAAATCAGTCTTGAGATATTTCTTGGCCCAGTCTTGACGTTTCAGCTTGTGTGTCTTGTTCAGTGGTGGTCGTCTTTCAGCTTTTCTTACCTTGGTCATGTCTCTGAGTATTGCACACCTTGTGCTTTTGGGCATTCCAGTGATGTTGCAGCTCTGAAATTTAGCCAAACTGGTGGCAAGTGGCATCTTGGCAGCTGCACGCTTGACTTTTCTCAGTTCATGGGCAGTTATTTTGCGCCTTGGTTTCTCCACACGCTTCTTGCAACCCTGTTGACTATTTTGAATGAAACGCTTGATTGTTCGATGATCACGCTTCAGAAGCTTTGCAATTTTAAGAGTGCTGCATCCCTCTGCAAGATATCTCACTATTTTTGACTTTTCTGAGCCTGTCAAGTCCTTCTTTTGACCCATTTTGCCAAAGGAAAGGAAGTTGCCTAATAATTATGCACACCTGATATAGGTCGGTCAAACTTCACCCTCCACCTAACTACCGAACCCCTGGTCCGATCTGGGTGAATGTTGGATATATTATTCACCCAGACCAGGGCTACCTGGCGGTACCCTAATATTGATGCTATGTACTAGTTTAGGGGTACATCCAGGTTTGGGGTAAACGTACAGTAAAGTTAAGGGGATTATGAGTCACTCTGAGGGGAGGAGATGTGTGGGAGGTAACAGTTACAGTATTGGTTACTGTCCTAATTGATGTGAATCCCTCCCTTGCATGGGAGCATGCTTTATAAGGCACCCTGGAATAAAGATTGTCAGTTCTACTTCTGAAACTCTGTGTCGTCCAGTTAATGGGATTGCTGTTGGGATACTGCTGTATTACTTTGCCTGCTGGAAACCTTGTCTGTGGATTTACCATTGCCTTGTTCCTGAGTCTCACTTGGATTATAAGCGGAGATAACCTGGAGAATATTGCATCTCCGCTACACAGTGGTGCAATGCAAACACAAACAAAAATACAGCTTCACAACGCTACTTAAAATCACCTGTCTTATTAAATAATTATGGGGATTCAGTTCCGCCATGTGGTGTTAAGCCCACCGTTACGTCACAGTACCATAATATCGGTGGGTCCTACACTAATTTTAACATGGGAGATTTAAATGCTAACTTGCAACACTTATGTAACGAATACCTGGTATATTGTATACACGTTCGTTCGTATGCTCCCAAAATGCTAGTGATTATAGCCCATTCGCATGTATAGCTGATTTGTATGTTCCCGAAATCCAAGTTGTTAATAAGAGTAAATCCAGCGGTTCGTCGGTCACATACCCATACCCAACATCAATTGAGACTTGAAGTGTGCAACAGGAATGTTTTATAATAGCCAAATGGCACACTTTTATACACAGACCTCCAGCAGGAGGTCTCGAATAAAAACATAGTAGAACACTCCCACAACACGCCCAGAGTCTCTGTGTCTGGGAGATAATTTAGTGTACTTTGCTTCAAACTAACTATCTCCAAGGCACTAGAGTGACTAAGCATAAAACATAAAATATGAAAAATACCCATATTACATATAGTAACCCCCACAAATATTATATCCCACGATAGCCTGGATCTGAGCGCCCAAGTTGTCCAAAATTAACAAAAAGTCGAATGATTCCCCTGGCTCATAGGTAGCGTTTGTTCGCCTTGTTCATGCGAACAAACCTACCGAGCAACGCTCCCCTGGCTTGTCTTGGAAAGAAGCAGGCGTTTGTGAAGTTTGGCCGGTGTTTGCGAGGTTGCGCGTCCAATTTAGAGTTCCAGACACTCAACTACCAAGTCCCGCTGCCTGCTTTTGTGCGACAAGAAAGGTGGTTTATTTGAAGTTAATGAGCCAGGGGGTTGGTCGGTGTTCAGTAGATCTATCTACCAAACACAGGGAAAGTAACTTGGTTAATAAAGTATATAGTTTTGTCACAACTTATTTGCAGTATAAACTGCTACAAGAGACTCTAAATCTAAGCTTTCCTGTGGACACCTTCAAAGGGGCACACATAGTGGATAAGGGGGTGGTCTAGATACCAAATCTACACCGAAAAAATGGGGGGCACACCCATGCATTTCCAAGGAGTAGTGCTGCCGTATAGACCAAATATATACAAAATACAGTTAAAGGAACAGCGCACACACAAACAAGTACTGTTTTACATTTAATAAGGCGACTTAAAATCACCCATCTTAGCAAATAAATATGGCGATTCAGTTCCACCATATGGCCATATTGTGTTAGGCCTACCACTACATCACAGTACCCTAATACACTACATGCTAACTTGCAATACTTACTTGCAGTTTAAACTGCTTAAAGAGACTTATTATTTTAAGTTTTCATGAGGTCACCTCCAAAGGGGCACTCATAGTGTGGTGGGGTGCTCAGCCGTATAAGAATCTGGTCTGGATTCCTAATCTACACAGAAAAAATGGGAATTGGGGGCACACCCAAAACCAGGGCCGGTGCAAGGATTTTGGGCTTCACAGGCGAAGATTAATGTTGCCGCCCCCCCCCCCACACACACACACAATAAGATGTATCTTTAGTGGTGTCTCATATCCAGGCTTTTGAAATCCCCATGGAGTGTATTGTACCCCCCTTTAATGTGTCTTACACCCCCTTGTATGTCTCTTACAACCCCCATATGTATCTCCTTTCCCCCCAGCCCCTTTGTGTGTGTGTCTTTCTTTCCCACAGCCCTTTTCTGTGGGTCTCTCCCCTCAGCCTGTTTTCTGTGTGTCCCTCTACCCCTCAGGCCCCTTTGTGTAACTTTTCCCTCCCAAGCCATATAGACATAGATATATAGCTACACACACATACAGGCACAGTCACAGAAATATGCAGGCACACAATCAATCAAACACAGCCATACAGGCACACAGTCATACAATCAACACATACAGGTACACAGACATACAGTCATACAGACACACACACACAGAGACATGCAGACACTGGCATATAGATACATAAAGACAGTTATACAAACACAGACATACAGAGACATAAAGATGCAGGCATACAGAGATATACAAAACAAGGCATACAGATACATACAGGCATGCAGGGACATATATACACAGACAGTCACACGAAGATATACAGAACAAGGCAAACAGAGACATATGGATACGGTCATACAGAGACATACAGACACAGGGATACAGTGACATTCAGAAACACACGGACACAGTCATATAGAGACATACAGACACAGACATACATACACTTTCATAAACAGACAGACATAGTCATACAGAGACATGCAGACAGGTATACAGAGCAGGGGCAGATCCAGAACCTAATCTTGAGTGGGGGGGTGGTAGTGAGTTTTAGTGGGGTAATAGGGGCTCTAATTGAGGAGTTAGGGGCTGTAGTAGGGGGACAGGGGCTGTAGTTGAGAGATAGGGGCTGTAATTGGGGGCTTAGGAAATGTAGTGGGGAATTGGGGCTGTAGTAGAGGGTTAGGGACTGAAGTAGGTTGATGGCTGCAAGTGGGAACAGGGGCTGTAGTGTGGGGGATATGGGCAGCAATTGGGGGAGAGGGGCTGTAGTGGGGGTAATGACTGTAGTAAGGGAATAGGGGCTGTACTGGAGTTATGGGGTGTAAAATGGAGTTGAAGGGATGTGAAGTAAGGGAGTTAGGGGCTGTATAAGGGAGTATAGGGGATGTGGTGGGAGCAAAGGGGCAATGTGGTTGGAAACGGGCAGTATGGTGGGAAACGGGCAGTAGAGGGGGACACAGGGGCAGTATGGTGTGGGCACAGGCTGTAACGAGGGACACTGAAGCATTAAAGTGGTGTCGCAGGGACAGTATGGTGGGGGTAAATGGGAAGTAGAGGGGAGGACAGGGGCTGTAGAGGCGGGTAGGGGAAGTAGAGGGGGAGACAGGGGCAGTAGAGGCGTGTGAAAGGGGGACAGAGGCAGGGGGCACAGGGTATAAAGAGGGGGGCACAAAAGCAATAGAGGGGGGGCATTGGCAGTATAGTGGGGACAGGGGCTGTAGAGGGAAAGAGGGGCTGTAGAGGGGGGCATGGGCTGTATAGGATGCGCATGGGCAGTATGGTGGGGCAGAGGCCTTAGAGGGAAATAGAGGGGCTGTAGACAGGGCAGGGGCTGTAGAGGGAAATAGAGGAGCTGTAGAGGGGCAGTATGGTGGGGCAGGGGTTATGGAGGTAAATAGAGGTGCTGTAGAGTGGCACATGGGGCAGTAGAGGAGGACAGGGTCAGTATGGTGGGGGCAGGGGCTATAGAGGGAAATAGAAGTGCTGTAGAGGGGCACATGGGGCAGTATGGTGGGGCAGGGGCTATAGAGGGACGTAGAGGGGACATGGGCAGTATGGTGGGGGCAGGGTCTATAGAGGGAAATAGAAGTGCTGGAGAGGGGCACATGGAGCAGTAGAGGGGGGCTGGGGCAGTATGGTGGGGCAGTATGGTGGGGACAGAGGCTATAGAGGGGTTGTTAAGGGGCAGGGGTAGTATGGTGGGGCAGGGGCTGCAGAGGGGGCAGGAGTAGTATGGTGGGGCAGGGTGTATAGAGGGGACAGGGGCAGTATAGTGGGGGCAGGGGCATAGAGGGGCTGTAGAGGGGGCAGGGGCAGTATGGTGGGGCAGGGGCTATAGAGGGACATAAAGGGGCGGGGGCTATAGAGGGGGCAGTGTGGTGGGGGCAGGGGCTATAGAGGGAAATAGAAGTGCTGTAGAGGGGCACATGGGGCAGTAGAGGGGGCAGGGGCACTATGGTGGGAGCAGAGGCTATAGAGGGGCTGTAAAGGGGGCAGTATGGTGGGGACAGGGGCTATAGAGGGACATAGAGGGGCAGGGGCTATAGAGGAGCTGTAAAGGGGGCAGTATGGTGGGGCGGGGGCTATAGAGGGAAATAGAAGTGCTGAAGAGGGGCACATGGGGCAGTAGAGTGGGCAGGGACACTATGGTGGGGCAGGGGCTATAGATGGGCTTTAAAGGGGGCAGGGGTAGTATGGTGGGGCAGTAGAGGGAGCAGGGGCAGTATGGTGGGGCAGGGGCTATAGAGGTGGCAGGGGAGTATGGTGGAGGCAGGGGGAGTATGGTGGGGGCAGGGGGAGTATGGTGGGGGCAGGGGGAGTATGGTGGGGGCAGGGGGAGTATGGTGGGGGCAGGGGGAGTATGGTGGGGGCAGGGGGAGTATGGTGGGGGCAGGGGGAGTATGGTGGGGGCAGGGGGAGTATGGTGGGGGCAGGGGGAGTATGGTGGGGGCAGGGGGAGTATGGTGGAGGCAGGGGGAGTATAGTGGGGGCAGGGGCAGTATAGTGGGTGCAGGGGTTGTAGAAAGGGGCTGCAAAAAAAGTTTTGATTTAAAAAAAAAAAAAAATAAACATTTCTTCCCCCACCCCCTTCCCCTCCCCCTCCCAGAGGCTTACCTTGGGCCAGGGAGGGAGAGCCTTACCCCTGGTGGTCGGCTGGGACAGGCTGCACTGGAGGCTGGAGCTGCAATCAGGACCGCTGGGGACTGGAGTCTGGGAGCAGTAGTGATACCGGAGAAACTGACGGAAGCCAAGCACAGAGAGATGGACACAGGTTTCTTCAGGAAGGAAGAGATTCTTTATTGGATCACCGATCGGGACTCAGAGGGACTAGCGTCACCAAAATACAGCAAAGTCTGAGTACTGAATACATAGAGTACATTCCTTATATAGCACTGTAGCTCCTCCCACAATTAACTACACCCACACATACCCTTAACCTATTTAATGAATAGAGTCTAAACTCATCCATCCGGTCTAACCACGTGGCTCATCTGATACAAAGGAGAGGGACGCGTAATTCCAGTTCTTACATTCCTGCACCTGGTCAGTACAGTGATAACAGTATCTTAGCTACGTGTAATTAACTAACTGATACTACAAACACATATACATACATATGCCTTGTGGCAATCTTAGCCTGCTAAACTTGTATTTTACTGGAATTACATCACATTCCCCCCTTTGATGCCTCTGATATTTCACAATTACTTGAGGCATCACTTAACCTTGGTTTGCATATACCTCAGGTTACCATGAACCAGACCAGACTTATCTTATGATGTGAATCTTTTAACACTCATCTTCCTGCATTGGTTCTCCTTGATCTAGAGCCTTATACTTATATATCGCCATTATCTGTGCAGCAGCCTTCCTCTCTGCTATACTTCCTATCAGGCTTTGCACAGACCTAACTACTAAGGGTATAAGACACGGTAGGAGTAGACACAACAGTAAAATCAGTAGGACTCCACCTACCACTGCCTTAAGCCCTCCAAACCACTCATACCAGCTACCAAACCAACTACTTGGATTGTACCCTTTCCATACCTGAGTAGGCACATGCACTAGTTTAACCATATGGCTAGTAAGCTCAGCTATTGCTTGCCCTTCGTCATCTATTTGAAGACAGCAATTGCTCAGGTTAAACTTCCCACATACACCTCCCTCTACTGCCAAAAGGTAATCCAAGGCTAATCTATTTTGGTACACTGCTGTCCTCATCCTGGTATTATGCTTCGCTAGAAGATTGAGTGCTTGTGAGGTCTCATTAGTAATAATCTCAACCACCGCCTGTAATCTTATAATACGGTTGAGCATATAAATTGGGGTTCTATAACCAAAGGTACCATCTTCTGCCCACGTGGCTGGCCCATAATAATCTATGATACGCTGGGGAGGCCATTCATTATCTTCCCAGGTGCCTATCTCTAAGGGTCCCCTTTTCTTCCTATGATTCACATCATACACTTTAACACCTAAAGTCTCACCTGTTTCAATCGGTAACAAGAAGAAGGATGGTTTGAGCATACCCAACACACATGCCCCTTCCCAGTCCTGTGGCAACTCCGAATAGGCTTTCTTACCACAGATCCAGTACAAATTTGCTGGGGCTCTCCAGGTAGATGTGATGGATAAATCAAACCACACATCCTTTAAACTGGCATATCTAGCAAACGGGTTAGATGGTTCTGAGACATTTGAAGCCGACCACCAAGTTGTATTTTTAGTATCATCATCATAAGCTTTTTGCCCTAGACAAGTTAATTCTCCTACAGAAGTATTATACATTATTCCTTTCCTTGCTATGCAAACATAACCTATGATGGAGGTCTTTAATCTCCACTCAGATTTACCTCTAACACTCAAATGATAATCGGCTTGTGTAGATATTAGTTGGTCAACTGCCTCAGAACCGGACATTACCTCCTTTGCTTCCCAAGGCCATTGGTCTCCCATGTTAGTACCTCCACACACATAGCAGTTGGTAACATTAAGACTACCGGCAATACTTTCAGCTAGGTCAATGAACAGGTTTTTAGCGTTATGGGGGATCTTATTATCTATACTCATCTCTTCATAAAAGGAATGGTATACTTGATGAGTCTGGGAGGATACCGTATCAGTCTCTATTCCTATAAACAATAATGTCCCAGGATCTAAACCCGTCCCGTATATCTGAAACCCAAATAAATTTCCATACTTATCTAGGAACTTGTCGGGGTTATTAATAAGTATATGGACTGGGTTGCATTCCATAGACTTACAATAAGGGCTAGTCGGCAACTTAGTCACTATCATGTCTTTATCTACTGTCTGTCCCCAAGTCGCCCACCCCACACAAGACCAATATGGACAAAAGTTATAGTCTTTATTTGGGCATCTAGGACTCACATATTTATTTTTACTACTGGGACAAATATATTTATCATTAGACCCATACGTCCTCTCCCATCTAAGATCCCCACATACATTCCACGGTTTTCTACCACTTGATATCGCCTTACATGCATCAAATAGCAGAACACCCGAAGAATGTACGGATTCTAACACCGTCTTATTAATTAGGGTCCCCTGAGGATCTCCATTCCTGAGAGTCAACCAAATTGTACGAGGTTGATACTCTGGACTGAAGCACTTAGGTTCTCCTACTCCTAAATGGCACACACTATAGTCTATATTTAGGTATCTACATCTTGATACCTCTCCTTTACATTCGTATTGTGAATGCCAAATTAGGGTTTGGGAAATATGGTTACCTGTTCTCGTAGTCTTAATGCATACCTCACAGCTAGGAGTGTCGGTACCTCTACCTTCCTGAATATAAAAACACATATAAATAAACACAATCAAAAGCACATCTTTCGCCGTCATCCTCAGTCTTCGTCCGTGCGATGGAACCTCAGCTTCCAGGATGTGAGGGCTGCAGGGAATGGAGTTCTGCTCGTCTTCACAGGTGTCCCTTCGAGACTTTCCTGGCTTATACACTATGTGTTGGTAAGCGGACAGGCTTTATTATGGCCTTCTCACTCACACCTGTAACAATAAAATTTGTAATCCACAATAATTCCTCGTTACTCCGACTGAGTAGTGCGTTTCAACCGGATCTTGCAGGGATTCTCTGGATCTGCTGTAATTTGCCAAGAATCGACTGCTGCTGGTTTAACCCTGGAGTGCAGTATCCATGGAGTTACTTCGGCTACTTTTATCGCTGTAGGGGTAGACAAAAGAACAACATAAGGACCTCTCCACTTGGGCCCTAACGGTACATTATTCCACTCTTTAATCCACACTTGATCTCCTGGATGATAACTATGAACAGGGGGATAAATATTCACAGGTAATCTATCTTGTACCCATTTCTGTACCTCCTCCATAGTCTTACCCAACTCTACAACCTGCTGCCGGGTAATTCCTTCTCCCAACTGACTCAAGTTCCCCCTTAAGTTACCAAGTACGGGAGGTGGTCGCCCATACATGATTTCAAAAGGAGAGAGGCCCATCCTTCTGGTAGGGGTACTGCGGATTCGCAATAAAGCTATGGGTAAGAGAACGTTCCACTTAAGTTGGGTTTCCTGACACATTTTAGCCAACTGGTTCTTTATAGTTCTATTCATTCTCTCTACCTTACCAGAACTCTGGGGTCTATATGCAGTATGAAGCCTCCACTTTATACCAAGCATATGAGTCAGTTGTTGTAGGCACTGATGAACAAAAGCTGGACCATTGTCCGATCCTATAGAACAGGGTAGTCCATATCGGGGTATTATTTCTCGTAGCAGGAATCTTACAACTTCTCCTGCTTTCTCTGTACGAGTAGGACATGCTTCTACCCAGCCTGAATAGGTGCACACAATTACCAACAGGTAACGATGTCCACCCGATTTAGGCATTACTGTAAAGTCTATTTGTAGATCGGACATGGGGAGTCCCCCCATAAACTGGACTCCTGGTGGCTTTACTGGTCCTTGTCTTGCATTATTCTTAGCACACGTTACACATCTGCGTACAATGGCCTGAGTCAAGTTGGACAATCTTGGTATGTAGAAATGTTTCCTGAGAGATTCTTCAGTACTGTCTCTCCCAGAATGTGTCCCGTTGTGATAATTTTGGACAATTTCTACCGCTAGTGATGCTGGTATGACTATTCTTCCATCTTCTAGCTGATACCACTTGTTCTCCAAATACTTTCCCGGTTCAGTCTTTAACCACTCCTCTTCTTGAGCTGTATAAACTGGAGTCCATTGGGACAGTGGAGTTGGTATAAGAGCAGCTATATGCCCCACATACTCATGTCTTCCTGATTCAGCAGCACGCTTAGCTGCACTATCTGCCATCCGATTTCCCTTGGTTACATCACCATCTCCTCTCAGATGCGCTCGACAATGTATGATACCGACTTCTTTCGGCTCCCACACTGCTTCCAATAGTTGTAGGATTTCAGCTGCGTACTTGATTTCTTTGCCTTCTGAATTCAGTAGTCCTCTTTCTTTATACAAAGCTCCGTGGGCATGAGTGGTTAAAAACACATACTTAGAGTCCGTATAGATATTTACTCTTAAACCTTCAGCCAATTGTAATGCTCGTGTTAGTGCTATTAATTCTGCCTTTTGTGCTGATGTTCCTTTCGCCAGTGGCCGAGCTTCTATCACCTTGTCTATTGTTGTCACTGCATATCCTGCATAGCGGATCCCTTCTTTCACATAACTACTGCCGTCGGTGTAATATTGAACATCGGGGTTCTGGATGGGAAAATCACGAAGATCTGGTCTACTTGAAAATACTTCATCCATTACTTCCAAACAATCATGTTGACTTTCAGTAGGTTGCGGCAAAAGGGTAGCTGGATTTAAGGTGTTTACAGTCTCTAAATGCACTCTTGGGTTTTCACACAACATTGCTTGATACTTGGTCATACGGCTGTTACTAAACCAATGATTTCCTTTGTAATCCAACAACGTCTGTACTGCATGTGGGACTCGTACATAAAGTTCTTGACCCAGAGTGAGTTTATCGGCTTCAGCTACTAGCAGGGCGGCTGCAGCTACGGCTCTTAGACAAGGTGGAAGTCCGCTGGCCACTGCATCCAGTTGCTTAGACATGTAGGCAACAGGTCTTTGCCATGATCCCAAGTACTGTGTCAATACTCCCACAGCCATTCTTCTTTGCTCGTGTACATATAAGTAGAATGGTCGTGTGTGATCAGGTAGACCTAATGCTGGGGCACTCATCAAAGCCTTCTTCACATCTTCAAATGCCGTTTGCTGTTCTTGGGTCCATAAGAAGGGGTCGTGCTCTGTACCTTTGATGGCTGCGTACAGAGGTTTTGCCAGTATCGCATAGCTGGGAATCCATATCCTACAGAAGCCTGCTGCCCCCAAGAATTCTCGCACTTGTCTTCTATTCTTGGGTATTGGTATTTGGCAGACAGCTTCTTTTCTCTCTGGCCCCATAATCCTTTGACCTTCAGAGATATGGAATCCCAGATACTTGACAGTTGGCAAACACAACTGAGCCTTCTTCCTGGACACCTTGTATCCTGCCTTCCAGAGAATATGTAGTAGATCGTGCGTTGCTTGCTGACATTTTTCTTTTGTAACTGCTGCTATCAACAAGTCATCTACATATTGTAACAATACACATTCTCCTGGGATAGACTCGAAATCCAGTAGATCTTGACTTAGAGCTGAACCAAATAGGGTAGGTGAATTTTTAAACCCTTGGGGCAGTCTTGTCCAAGTCATTTGGCGTTTTGAGCCCGTTACAGCGTTCTCCCATTGGAAAGCGAAAATACATTGGCTTTCTGCGGCAATTCGGAGGCAAAAGAAGGCATCTTTGAGATCTAAGACTGTGAAGTAAGTAGCCCCGCCCGGAATTAAAGCAAGCAGGTTATATGGATTGGGTACAACTGGATGTATGCTAACAACCGCATCATTGACTGCTCTTAAGTCCTGTACAGGTCGATACTCATCTGTACCGGGCTTTTGAACAGGCAGCAATGGGGTGTTCCAGGGGGAAGTACAGAATTTTAGGATACCATACCGTATGAACTTATCCAGATAGGATTGGATGTTCTTCTTAGCCTTCTGCGGAATGTGATATTGTCTTAGGCTCACTGGATAAACCCCATGTTTCAGTTCAATTTTTATTGGTGGAATATTGCGGGCCAGTCCTGGTGGGTTGTTCTCTGCCCAAACTCCTGGTATGTTAAACAATGTCTCATCACTCCTAGGGTTTTGGCTAGTCAACACTGTATAAAGTCGCCACTCTTCTTCCTTTGGTACGGATAAAGTCATAATACCTGAAGGTCCATTAAACTTTAAGGATGTTGTTCCATTTGGTAGGAACGTAATCTGCGCTTGTAATTTTGATAGCATATCACGTCCCAGCAATTGGACTGGACATTCAGGCATATAAAGGAATTGGTGTTTTACTACGTGGCCTCCCAATGTACAGAGTCGACTTTTAAGAACCGGTTTTTCAGCACTTCTTCCAGTTGCTCCTATCACAGTAATAGTCCTTCCAGATGGAGGAGCAACTAGATTAGTCACCACTGAATGTTCAGCACCAGTGTCGATCATGAACGCACTCCTTTTCCCCCCTATTGATACATCGACCATAGGCTCCGCTCGACCAAGGGGGATGGAGCCCGGTCGGTATCAATAGTCCTCCATGACAGTGTCAGCCAATCCTACAAAGTCCCTACCTTCTCTATCGCGGGACCTTTGCGCTGCTGGAATATACCTGTCTTCCCTAACACTTCCTCTGTTCCCATTACTCCCTCTATAACCATTACTCCCTCCGGGGCCTCCTCTACCTCTCGCTCTACCTCTAAAGTTTCCGTAGCCTGCCCTGGGTTGGTCTCTCTCGTACTGCTCTCTTTGCGGACATTCGTTCCTCCAATGCCCTTCTTCCTTGCAATACGCGCATTGATCCCTACTCAAAGGCTCCCTACTCCATCTATTATTGCCTCTATCTGGGCCCCGTTTATCTACGCCTGCGATCGCTACCGCTAGCATATCAGCCTTTTTACGCATCTTGCGCTCTTCCTCTTTCTTACTTTCTGTATCCCTGTTCATATAGACCTTATTTGCTACCTCCATTAGTTGGGTGATGGACATACCTGCAAACCCTTCTAACTTTTGTAGCTTGCGCTTAATATCTCCGTATGCTTGGCTGACAAAGGCGGAGTTAACCATTCGGGAATTGTCTGCGTCTTCCGGATTAAAGGGGGTATACAAGCGGTATGCCTCCAATAATCGGTCATAAAAGACACTGGGCGCTTCATCGCTTTTCTGGATCACCTCAACTGTCTTCGACATGTTAATGGCTTTCTTTCCTCCGGCTTTCATGCCAGCAATTATAGCGTCTCTATAGGCTCTGAGTTGAACCATATCAGCACCATTTACGTTCCAATCGGGATCGGTGTTGGGATAGTGTGTCGCGGCCCATGCTGCTGGATTGGCTTGGTTCAAAGCACGGGCTCTATCCTCTAATGCTTTAATGGCTGCTTGATTTATTCTTGTCCTTTCCTCATTGTTAAATAAAGTCATTAGTAACTGCTGGCAATCAGCCCATGTCGGATTATGCGTCTGTACTATTGAGGTGAACAGATCAGTCATAGCTTGTGGTTTCTCAGTATACGAGGAATTATGGGTCTTCCAGTTTAAAAGATCGGTTGTGGTAAATGGGACATATACGAAGACTGGGTCAGCGTGTGCCATTTGACCTGCGGCATCGATATAAGCTGACCCGGGATTCAGACGAAGAGGCATCTGATAGTGCTTTAATTGTTGGGCACCAGTCAACTGTCGGGTTTGGATGGGGCTACGTAGAGAGGCGTCAGTCATGGGTTCCGGTCGGGGAGAGATAGGGTATGGGGATGTGGGAGGTCGGTTTTGGGAAAAAGGTCGTAAATAAAACACTTCGAGCCGAGCTAGATGAAGCTTGACCGGAAGTCTGAAGTGGCGCCAAATCAGGATATTCGTTTCTAATGGGGGTGGATTCTGGTTCCGGAAGGGGAGATTTAGTACGAGGGGGGGTGGATCCTGTACTGGAGGAGGAAGCGGAAGTGGATGAGGGTAATGAGGGGAGGGGTGCAGGACTTCCTGCGTTTGCGTCACTTCTTCTTAACGGAAAGTAAGGGGGCGGCAAAGGGATCTCGGACTCAGGGGGCGTGTCCAAAATGGGCCTAACACCAGTCCTAGTGGACGAGCAAGTCCTAGCTACCATGAGGCGACACTGCTCCTCGTGGCATGTCTGGAGCCATTTTGGCGAGTCATTTACGGCCTGTCTCCAACAGTCAATATAAGGAAACTGGCCGTAAAGTTCAGGCCTACCCGATACAGCCACGTGTAAGCGCTGTACCAGAGTTGGATCCAAACTGCCACGTGGCGGCCATGCCGCAACCAAAGTAGGCCACTCCCTAGTACACAAAGTGACCAAACGTACAGGAGACATCTTTACCCCAAAATCACAAACTTTGAATCCCTTTTTAAAATTCTTAACCATACATCCTAAGGGATCCGGAATCGTTGACTGCGACGCACCCATACTTAACAATGGAACGTCGTCGACAACGAATACTATACACGCGTACTATTCAACAGTCACACCCGTTTCCTCTGGCAACAGCACCACGTGGTACGGTTACCAAGTGAAACGTACACAATAACAATAAACACTCAGGGAATTCCCGTACACACACAGCTGTTACACCAGTCACTATATAATCAATATTATGCCCTTTGGCGTAACTATACAGTCACCCACGCTATAATTCTCTATATACGAATTACCCGTCTATAACACACCCCAGTAACATCGTCTTTTACAAATAGCGGTTACAGTACGGTTAGCATAGGTCAAAGCACAAGTTAAGGTCACAATACAATTATTAGTGGTTATGGTGTTAAACATGCAATGGACGACAATGATTAGTACTTATTATATAATGTCAGTAAATATACAGGGTTATGGTACCGTGCACTATAATACAGCAACACACTATTAACACTCTCGCTAGACGGCTGAGCTCGCGCTATCTAACAAGATATACACTTTACTAAAACAATCGTTAACACATTTACAATTCCCAACTAAACTATTGGCCAGTACCTTGAATGGACTACCTAAAACTATATACACCCGTTTTGGTTAGCCACACTGCCCAATCACCACATATATAGCGAGCTAGAGAACCGAATTTACACAGGCGCCTCTTAGTCGCACTATCAAAAGTCTAGTGGGTTCCAAATTTACACGCCTTCCCACTTAGCCCAGATAGGATGAGAACTAGCGAACCGAATTTACACAGGCGCCGCTTAGTCTCCCGGTCCCTCCGACCTAGCGAACGTAATATACACCCTAGAACGCTAGTCTAGACAAGACACCGGTGTCCGGCTAGGGCTATTTACACCAGGACCCCGCCTGACTAACCAAATCAAACGGTCTGACTAAAGAGCGTTCGATCGAGCGGTGCGCCTTCGCTCCTTCCCTCCGACAGAGGGGGCAGATACACAGATTCAAAACCCCTTTGGGCCTACCGCACAATCGGTATACCCCTAGTGGGTCCTGCCGTCTAAAACAGCAGTTGTCTTACCTCCTCGTTCCTGAACCTGAGTTCACACTCATCGACGGGGACACCCCAGCACTTCTTACGTAGAGGCCGATGATCTCCTGGACAACAGACCAGTGGCGCCGAGACGAAGGGAGGTCCACGCAGAAGTTCAGGGGTGCAGCCGTAGAGAACGTGGGCAAAGATAGACCGTCTCACGCCTCTGCCTCTCAGCTACCGTTGAACGATGAGCTTCCCGGCCAATGCACCAAATGATACCGGAGAAACTGACGGAAGCCAAGCACAGAGAGATGGACACAGGTTTCTTCAGGAAGGAAGAGATTCTTTATTGGATCACCGATCGGGACTCAGAGGGACTAGCGTCACCAAAATACAGCAAAGTCTGAGTACTGAATACATAGAGTACATTCCTTATATAGCACTGTAGCTCCTCCCACAATTAACTACACCCACACATACCCTTAACCTATTTAATGAATAGAGTCTAAACTCATCCATCCGGTCTAACCACGTGGCTCATCTGATACAAAGGAGAGGGACGCGTAATTCCAGTTCTTACATTCCTGCACCTGGTCAGTACAGTGATAACAGTATCTTAGCTACGTGTAATTAACTAACTGATACTACAAACACATATACATACATATGCCTTGTGGCAATCTTAGCCTGCTAAACTTGTATTTTACTGGAATTACATCACAGTAGAAGTCCCGCCCTCTTCTGACATCATCAGAGGAGGACGGCTGACTTCACTGCCCTGCTCCTGCTGTGTGCTGGCTGCAGGGAGAAATGTGAGTTTAAAAATCCGAGTCTCCAGCCAGAGGCAGGGGATTCGGATTTTTGCGCCCCCCTGCTCTGGCGCCCTAAGGCGGCCGCCTGTGCCGCCTTATGGACGCGCCGGCCCTGCCCAAAACATGCATTTCTAAGCAATGGTGCTGTCATTACTATGGGTACCCCTTTAGAGATGACCACAGGAAAACTTAAAATTAGGAGTCTTTTGACTAAGTAAGTATTGCAAGTTGGCATGTAGTGTAGATATTGGGATACTGTGACATAGTAGTGGGCCTAACACAATATGACCATATAGTGGAACTGAATCCCCATATTTATATGCTTAGATAGGTGATTTTAAGTAGCCTGGTTAAATGTAAAACATTTTTTTTTTTTTTTTTTTGCGTATGCGCTGTATATTTAACTGCATATAAATTTATACCCAAGGCAACAAAGAGACTAATTTGTCTTAAATGAAGAACTGTCATTTGTTTTTATTAATTAAAATAGGAAATTCATGTATTTTATCCACTTAATGTATTAAGGGAAATGTTACCTGTTGAGCTATTAGAGCCTGAGATATATTCGGCTTATCAAAACTTTTCCAATCTGTCCTAGCGGTCATAAATGTAATGACTTTTTTTTTTTCTGATCAAGATTGATCTTACAGATTTATATCTGCACTTCTCAATTCATAAAGAATTCTGGAAATATAATGCACTATCCCACTGTATGATTGTGATCTCGCTCTTCAGAAATGTAGGAAGTTATTCCACCTCTCAATGATCAAAGCAACCTTGTGCTCCATACTACTAAATGATATTACAATGCTCGTTGCAACTCTAGAAAATCTAGGAAAACCACAGGAAAAGAATTGGCTTCTACCGTACTGCCACCCAGCAGTATCCAATTTATGATGTCTACCCTTACTACCTTTATTTCAGCTGTTTAACGTGCAAAGTTAATCTTTCAGCTTCTTTAACTATATTCACCGGAAAAGGGATAGTTCTCCCTATTTGAAAACGAGAGAAATCTCAATGTATCTTTCCTGGTAAAATATTTTATAAATACATTTATTGGACACAATCCTCAACAAACCATGTACAATCTGGTAATATCTTTTTGATGGTTCTATTAAGTGTCTGAATAAAAGTCTTCCCTGGGACTTGGTGAAATAAAAGATAATTACAGCAGATATCTGTAGTAAAACTGCAGAACCGTGTTAGATCAACATTGCTTACAGGGATTTTTTAATTAATTTATTTATTTTTTATTGAAGGTTAGTGGATATTACAGGATTAGTTTATGAGAATTACATGAATAATACATGGAAGTTACATGAAAACTACATGAGATAAACATGTGTCAAAGGGTATACAACATGGAAAGATGAGAATTGGTTCATTACTGGTTTAGGTTGGCGTTCTGAGCAACATTGCACGTAGGTAATCAGATACCTGCCATAATCTGCATTCGACCGTTACGTATGACTATAGAAATATGTTCATATCTAAATAAGAGTGTATAAATACATGAACATGAGTATATGAATAAATAAACACTGTTGGTCCTCTTTCTTCCAGTAGTTTGGTGACCTATGAATTTGATGTACATTTGGGCAAGATCTCGGGTTGTGTCGTGAGGCTCTCTCTATTTGTGGTTTGGATTCGGGTGTTACGCCGTGTTAGCTATGTGCGTGGAATGTGCATGAGGGACCATTTTTCAGGATATCGCTGCCTCTTGGGAAGTGCGATCCTCATCTCTTCCTATTTCAAGTACCATGTTGCTGGATCTAATGTTAATTGTGTGTGACCTATTATGTCAGGTCTTCAGGAGGTGTTTTTTGTTGTGCATGTTTGCCTCTTGTGGTTTTCGTAGTCTGCCATCCTATATAGTGGGGTCGAGTGCCAATTTGGAGTGTGTGGAGGGGAGGACACCCAGGTAGATAACCTGGGTCAGTGTATGATGATCGGTCCGTGGAGTAGATCTGGCTCCTTAATCGAGTACAAGTGTTCCGAGGGACCATTATACCAGTATAGTGTTGGTATGAGTTTTTTTTTGTGTTTTTTTTTTTACTGGTGTATGGGGGGGGGGGGAGGGTTGGGTGGAATATTTGGAGGGGAGAGGAGTTTTTGCCCCTGGGTAGTGCCACGGGTTGTAGGATCTTATTTTGTCATGAATCTCTCCCACGGGCCCCATACTTCCCGAAAGAAAGGGTATTTTTGGGTTATGGAGGCATGGATCTCCTTCATGTTTTTAATTTCATCTACTCTTGCTATTGATTGTGGGGTCGTTGGGATTTTTCCATTTTGCAGGAATGAGGGAATTGGCAGCTATAAGGAGGTGTGTGATGATGGTGGGAGCAGTGCGGGATCAGGAATAGTAGTGTGTGGCATTGCAGGGTGTTGAAGTCCCGTCACGGCCCTGATCATTGACAGGATGTTGCTCTAGTATGCGTATATGCGAGAGCAGTGCCACCAGGTGTGCGCCAGTGTCGTGGGTTATGAGTAATTGGGTTTATGGGGGATGGGTGTGGAGAGACGTTCTGAAGTCCCCATACTGTGGGCCCATACCCTGAGTGTAGGGAGGATAGTAGGATGGGAGGTGTGATGATCAAGCAGTGTTATGTCTGCTTTTTGCCATGGAATCTTGTGTAAGGGGACTGTAAGGGGACACTGAGCTTTCAAGTACCGTCCATTGTCTTGCCGGCTGATGGATGGTCCATTCATAGATCCTTGTTAGGACAGTGGCCTGGTAGTATCGATCCATGTGAGGTAAACCTAGTCCGCCCTTAATCTTGTTTCTGGTCAGGACTTTGTATGGGATTCTGGGTCGTTTATGAGCCCAGATAAAGGTACTGAAGAGTCGTCTGAGTTTAGTAAAATCGGATTTGGATATAGCTATGGGGAGCATGTAGAGTACTTTTGGGAGTGTGTTCATCTTGAGGATGTTTATCCTACAGAGCCAACTAAAGTGCGGTTTGTGCCAGGAGGTTAGATCCTTAGAGATGGACTGGAAGAGTGGCTCAAAGTTCAGGGTGAACATGGATTTAAGTCTGCTGATAGACGGACTCCCAGATATGTGATGGCTTTTTCAGCCCATGTAAAGGGGAACTTTGATCGTATGTACGTGCACACTAATGGTTTGAGTTTGATCGGTAGGATTTCGCTTTTTGAAAAGTTTACCTTGAAGTTGGAGATTTTGTTATAGAGTGAAATTTCATCTAGGGAGATGCTAATGATGTGTTGGGGGATCCTACGGTAATCAGAAGGTCATTGGCAAAAGCCGAGATTTTGTATTCTGTTTGTTGTATCTTGATGCCTGGATTGTTCCTGATACCGTTCAAGAAAGGTTCTAAGGTGAGAATGAAGAGGAGGGGGGAGAGTGGGCACCCCTGTTTCGTGCCGTTGCGGATGTGGACTGGGTTGGATAATTGTCCTTTAATCTGTAATTTCGCGGTAGGGGTGGAATAGATGGATTGTAGCCAGGGCATCCATTGGTGTCCCATTCCCATTTTCTTCAGGGTCGCCAGTAGTAGAGTCCAGTCTACTCTGTCAAACGCCTTTTCCGCGTCGATGGAGAGTGTAACGGAACTCCCCGTACTCCGACCGAATACCTTCCGTTGATGGACGCTTCCTAGCTTGTGCCGAGGACCAATAGCGCCGCACCGGACACCACAACCACCGCAGACTCCACAACCGCCGTAGTTTAACTGGTAGTCTCGCCGTCTCCCTTCCACCCTGGATCAGCTTCTGTCTTCCAGGACCGTGTGGGAAAGACCTCTTCCTTCCACCCTGTATGAACCTCCGACATCCAGGACTATGTGGGTAGGACCTCTCCTCCAGGAGAGCGTATCAGGAACAGCTCTTAGAAGAGCTAAGTGATTAAAGCTCAAGGGAGTATGCAGAGCATAGCAATCCCCAGAGAGATTATAGCAGTTCCCTCCAATAACGAGACAAGGCTACGTATTGAGGGTCAAGAAGATCTGTTTTAATTAGCACCAAAGGGCTTTCTTTTATGCAGGTTTTACACACATAGTCCACCCCACAGGGTTTTGTAGAACAGCCAATCAAACACAATACAGTCAGACACTCCCAGTCATTACAGCAAAATCCTCACCTTTGCCTGTGGTATAATTACTGAACACAATTGGCTAACGCAATTATCACAGGCAGGAAAATACCGTTTTACACAATATTCATAACTTTAACCCCTTAAGGACACATGACATGTGTGACATGTCATGATTCCCTTTTATTCCAGAAGTTTGGTCCTTAAGGGGTTCAAAGTATACATCACATTCACACTTACATTTTCAGAATCTGCATACTCCAAATACAAACATATGTCAAAATCATACAAATTGGTCCAGTCGTTCAAAAGATAGATGGAAGTCCTATTTGACCGACTGCAAGCATGGCTTGGGTGTGGTAAACCAATTATCTCCAGCATACAGAAAATATCTCTATTCACAACAATCGCAAACATACATAATTCGTATCATACTGAACAGAACCCCCACATTCAACCTACCCCCGAACAGCGCTCAGATCCCACGAACAGAATAAAACCGCCATGGGGTAAAGTTTAATAAGGGCTGATGAGAGATTGAAGAGGAACAAAGCAGCAAGTTTCAACTGGCCTGGCTGTGTCCCTGGGACAACGCCCTGCTGGAGAACAATGGGACAAAACGGCGGAGGGGAAGAGGCACATTTTCTCATGGAATTAAAGGTGTATAAACAGTGTGTTACAATCCAATGTGTCCAAATAATGTTTATAAAGGGAAAACTCTCCCAGGGGCCATATTCGCAGGGCAGGAGGCTGGCAAGCAGGCCTCTCCAGGACCAAGTGGCAAAGGGCACTTCGTCACAGAGAGTAGTAAGCTATCAGTCGGGAGGCGTTGTACGTGATAGTTCAGGTTCAAGAGTTTGGTGGTGTTATGTTTCTCTGTTCGGGACAAATCTAGCTTGGTCTGTGTGTATAAGCATGTCGAGCAGAGGTCGCTACAGATTGGCTAGGATTTTGGTAAAAATCTTTAGGTCTATATTGATTAGGGAGATTGGGCAGTAACTGCCACAGTTAGTCGGGTCTTTCCCTGGTTTGGTTATGAGTGTTATATGTGCTTCTATGGCTGAGATTGGTTGGGAGGCAGTCTATGTAATGGAGTTAAAGGCTCTTGTGAAAGGTTCCGTCAATGTGTTCGCGAATGTCTTCTAGTACTTAGCTGTGAAGCCGTCTGGTCTGGGGCTTTTGCCCAGTTGGAGGTTGTGTATCACTGCAAGTACTTCGTCTGGGGTGATTGGGGCTTCTAACGTCGGGAGGATGTTCGTGGGGAGAGTTTGGTGAATTTGGCAAGGAATGCTTAAATTTCGTGTTCGGATGGGAGACTTCCCTGAGGTTATAGAGCTTAGTGTAGAAGGATTGGAAGGACGATAGAATGTCCAGGAGCTTATAGGATATGTTGCCTTGGGGCGTCTTGATTTTAGGTATGAAGGTTGATTGATGCTGGTGTTTTAATATATTTGCCTGTAGGCGGCTGCACTTTCCTCCTTGGGAATTGTAGGTGTGTTTGGTCAGCAAGAGGGTTTGTTTCACTTTGGCATTCAGCGCCAGGTCTCACAGGGCTGAGCGTTTGGTCGTAAGAGTTGGGTATGTGCTCAGGCTGGTGTCATGTTTGTAGATTCTCAAGGTCTCTAATTTCGGTCGTGAGAGAGTAGATTTGCGCTTCTCTGATTTTTTATTTTTTTTTCTCTAGATGCTATGGCAATTCTTTCTCCCTTGAGTAAGCACTTGTGCGCTTCCCATACCATGGGCGGGGGAGATAAGGGGGTTGCATTCTCTGCGAAGTAGTGGTGTAGTGATTGTCGTAGTTTGTCTACTATGGTGGGGTTGGTAAGTAGCAGGTCGTTAAGTTTCCATTGAAAAGACTTCTGTGGGAGTGTAGGATTTGTAGGGCCAGAGATGGGTACGTGGTCCAACTATGTAATCGGCCCATAGTCACTGGAATGTATCAGGTAGAGGAATCTGTGTGGAAAGAAGAACATGTCATAGTAGATCTATGCGGCTGGTGAGAAGTAATGCGACTGGTGAGAATTAAGAGGTGAGCTAGGTCCATTATCTTTGTTAGTTGTCTCCGGATGTTTGGTGGGGTGTCGTGCGGTTTGTCGTGTCCATTACCGAGTCTAGGGATAGATTAAAATCTATGCCCAGGATCAGTATGCCTCCTGAGAATTATTCTATGACTTTGAGATGTTTTGCATTGGTGTTTGTTATGGAGACATGTATTAGCAAGTGTGACCATAGTCTACCCTATTTGTCCCTTAACTAGTTGCAGTCTGCCTGCGTCGTCTGTCTTTGTACCTTGTACACTTGTTCATGTCTGTTGTTGACGACCGTAACATCTCGTTTTTTTATGTATGTATTAACAATTTAAAGTACAGTTTTAAAGCTCAGCTCTTGTATCATTGAGATGGTATGTCACTACTGACGTGGATGGACTTGCAGGCACTGCTTACTGGGAGTTAAAATCCAATTCTAAAATGATTTTCCCTGTGTAATAAACACAAAATCTAACAATTTGAGCCAGTGGTGTGGAAATGATCAATTGCTAACTTGGCATACTCCTCATATTACAGTTTTGATTGCATTCATAACTGGTTTACATTTGTAACTTTTTTTTCTTTTTTTAAGACAAAAGAAAGTGTGTCAGCTACATTTCCAGGATGCACCATCATCCATTGAGGATATCGTTGATAATATACATCCTGAAGAAATCCATGCTGAAAAGGTTTTAATTGTGTTTTTATCTTACAAATGTGTAATCATGCATTATACATATCATCTAAAATGTTATTTAACTTTTCTTGGTTTTTTACTGCAAAGTGCAAAGCCAGCCAAAGAGTCACAACAAAAGTCATGCATAGACACAGGCACAGCCCATTGCTGCTCAGACTAGTAGCATTAGTCTGTGCCTGTGTCTATGCATTCGTCTAAGCAGGGCAGAGGGGACGTACTGCTGGGGACTCTCGTTCACCATTAAAACAATTTAATGCCAAGAGGTAGGACAGTGAGAGAAGACTATACAGTCAGACACTCCCAGTCATTACAGCAAAATCCTCACCTCTGCCTGTGGTATAATTACTGAACACAATTGGCTAACGCAATTATCACAGGCAGGAAAATACCGTTTTACACAATATTCATAACTTTAACCCCCTAAGGACACATGACGTGTGATATGTCATGATTCCCTTTTATTCCAGAAGTTTGGTCCTTAAGGGGTTAATGAGATGAACTAGTTTGAGTGCCTACATTGTCCCTTTAACATTCCCCACATTTTTTGCATTATATGTTTGGTTTGCAAGTTTTTTGTAGGAAAAGCATTTGCTAACCTGGTAAGCCACAAAGATTTGCAGTAAATGTGACTTTACTATTAGCTGTCTCTTGCCTCTTTGGGTCTTTTAGAAATACAGAGAGGAGTGCTGATCTATGGTATAATACCCCCCAACGTTTTCATACATGCAGAATAAAATAAATTTCCAGTAGTTCAAAATGAAGGTTCATAAAACAGTAAACATTCCTAACATGAAACAGATCTGTGCTTCTATTAATAGATTTGGTAGAACAACCACCACCAAATGTCTGTGCCCAGATGGAACCCTGTGGAATCCTCAGTGAAGATCAATATGAAAACAAAAAGTGTTAGAAAACTTAAACACAATTAAAAGCTTATAGCAGCTAGTTAACACCAACGCATTATGCCCTTGGAGATTTTTCTGGTTCTCGATATTCCAGCATATGTTATGCCAAACATGGCATCTTTCCCCAAGCAACTTTATCTCAAATGGATGTAAGCATTCAATACCTTAACAAATGGGCACCTACCCCTGGGAGGTTTAGAAAACAGCACCCAAAGTCCAGCAAAACTGTCAATGAGTTTGTATATAACAAGTTCTGAAATCTGGTCTAAATATGGGACTTGGGCTTCTTATCAGCTATAGCATGCTGTATAGCATGTTGAGCTCTAAAAAGAAAAAAAAATCATATATTAGAATGTTTTTCATTTCTAAGGGATGTGCTTACCAACCTACACTGAGGGATACCATCTAGTAGACAATTACATTTGCACATGTGGCCTTTTTTATTTTCAACAGAAGAAAACAAGATTCTGTAGCAAAACTGCGGAAGAAACTACGGTCCCAGTTCAGTTCATTATTATTATTATTATTATCATCGCCATTTATATAGCGCCAACAGATTCAGTAGCGCTTTACAATAATATGAGCAGGGTATTTAACTATAAATAGGACAATTACAAGAAAACTTACAGGAACAATAGGTTGAAGAGGACCCTGCTCAAACGAGCTTACAGTCTATAATATGTGGGGTATAAAACACATTAGGACAGAAATATCAATCAAATAAGGTGGGAGTGAAGCAGAGCTGCAGGAGAGAGTAGAGGGTTGCCTTTTAGGAGAGAGCAAGCAACAGGTATTTAAGGTAGAGGTTACTTCGGGAGACCATAAGCTTTCCTAAAGAGATGGGTTTTAAGGCACTTCTTAAATGATTGGGGTAGGCAGGCTATTCCATAGGAAGGGAGCCGCCCGCTGAAGTCCTGCAAGAGCGAGTTGGCTGTATGGGTACGCGCAGTGGACAGGTGAAGGTCATGGGCAGAGCGGAGGGACCGAGAAGGGGCATACTTATGGATCTTGGTTAAAGGACCACTCTAGTGCCAGGAAAACATACTCGTTTTCCTGGCACTAGAGTGCCCTGTGGGTGCCCCCACCCTCAGGGACCCACTCCCGCCGGGCTCTGGGGGAGGAAGGGGTTAAACTTACCTCTTTCTCCAGCGCCGGGCGGGGAGCTCTACTCCTCCTCCTCTTCTTCCTCGCGACGTCATCGGCTGAATGCGCATGCGCGGCAGGAGCCGCGCTCGCATTCAGCCGGTCGCATAGGAAAGCATTCATAATGCTTTCCTATGGACGCTTGCGTGCTCTCACTGTGATTTTCACAGTGAGAAGCACGCAAGCGCCTCTAGCGGCTGTCAGTGAGTCAGCCACTAGAGGCTCTGGAGGCTGGCTTAACCCTCAGAATAAACATAGCAGTTTCTCTGAAACTGCTATGTTTATAAAAAAAAGGGTAAAAGCTAGCTGGACCTGGCACCCAGACCACTTCATTAAGCTGAAGTGGTCTGGGTGCCTAGAGTGGTCCTTTAACAATAGAAAGTGACTTTAGACTTTAGAACAAAACTGTGATGTTAAAGGGATATTCTAAGTACCAAAACAAACGCTTAATGAAGCAGTTTAAGTTTATAGATCATGCCCCATTTTTGGTAATTTACAAGTTAAATCACCTTGCTTATACATCCTTTGCCAACTCTTCCCTGGCTGTAATTCACACAATCTCCCTACACAGTTCCTGAAAATTAGTTCTCAATTTGTAACGTCCCTTATTGGACAGTGTATTTAATATAGAAACTCTGATCACTCTGTTAATTGAACTTTAATTGCACACAGAATGATGCTGCTTTCTCTAACAGGCAATTAACAGAGCATGATATAGTCTAAAGTAAACACACTGTGCAAAGAGGACGCAATAATATGTGCACTCTTTTTCAGGAATTGTGTAGGGAAGCCTCCTGTGTAAATAACAACCAGGAAAGGTGGTCATGTCTTGGAGTAAGTAAATTAGCCGAACGTGCCAAAAACCTTTGGAATACATAAGTGAATTGGCCATACAGTTATCAAATTCAGTGACGTAAACCTTACATGAGGCTAACTAATAGTGGCTTTGACCTTTCAGATCCTTGGCCTGATTTATAGATATGCATATGTATTTGTGTGCGTGTATATAAACAAATCATTATTGATGCTGTGCTCCTTTGTGTGCTTTTTTGTTTATATTTTTTTAAACTCATTTGTGCTTTTCATAATTTCAGGACTTGTCTGGGGAGTTTAAAGCAGTCACCACTGAACTTGCATCTCACAGAGAGAGTGTTGTGTCTGTTATGAAGATTATGGGTGGTAATGAAGTAGCCTTTAAAGATGAACTGAAGTCCCCAAACTTGATAGAAGTCCAAGGTAATAAGGCAAAAATACACAACTTTTTATAGTAATTAAATAAAGTATTATCACAGTTGTTAAATATGATCAATCCAATGGTTAAAGTCAGGCTTTTTAAAATCCTAACATATCCCATTTCTGGACAGATAATTTGGTTGTCATTAAAACTGCCATATTTCAAGATAACATGATAGATACTTGGTGAGGTAATCTCAGTCTTTCACAGTGACTACCATTAAAATGGGTAAAAACTTTGATAATCTTGAGTAGAGTTAGAACTAGGGAAGGATAAGTGTTCTTATTGGTAAGATAATGTATTATTTTGGGAAATATACAAAATAGCTTAAAAGTGAATTTAGTGATATTTAGCAGCTATAAACACTCTTACTCTCAAATATCCCACCAAAATACAAGACAATAAATCTGAACTTAATGTTTAGGTGTCCAGCCCCAACCTAAACACAAAAAGTGCAAGTGCTTAAAGGAACACTATAGGGTCAGGAACACAAACATGTATTCCTGACCCTATAGTGTTAAAACCACCATCTAGCCCCCCTGGACCCCTCATGCCTCCCTAAATATAGATCCCTAAAAATCTTACTTGTATTCAAGCCTGAAGATGTAGTTCTGCATGCTGTTTACCTCAAAATAGCAAGCTGTCTGCTGACATCAGAAGTGGTGGCCTGATCCAATTACAGTGCTTCGTAGGATTGGCTGAGACTGACAAGGAGGCAGATCAGGGGCAGAGCCAGCACAATTCAAACACAGCCCTGGCCAATCAGCATCAATGAATCTCTATGAGGAAAGTCCAGTGTCTGCATGCAGAGGGAGGAGACATGGAATGTTTGGATGCATTTTAGGCAGCCATGACCCAGGAAGGATCTCTAACAGGTATCTAAGGAGTGGCCAGTGAATCACTAGGCTGTAATGTAAACTCTGCATTTTCTCTGTTTACAGCAAAAGGCCTGAAGGTAATGATTCTACGACTAGAACAAATTCAACAAGCTGTAGTTGTTCTGGTGACTATAGTGTCCCTTTAATATAAAAATACACTTACCGCTCAATAATGGCAGTGGTAGATATAAAATAACAAATAGTGTAATCTTGCTTGAAATATCAATAAAATACACTGTGCACTGAGTGAACTAAAACTAATTTTTTTCAGCGATAGGCTCTAAACTCAGGAGCGTCTGTGCTTTTAAGGTGGCAAACAGTACCTTTTTTTTCTTCCAATTTGACAATTTTTATTGACTTTTGTTCAGTTTTGGGATACGGAAGAGAAAAGGTGGGGAGGGGGCAATAGGAAAAGGATATTGCAAGTCACAGCGACACTGTGTACACTTGAACATTATAACATAACAATGTAGCAGCATACTATTATACCAATGCAACATTGTAACATATGGATCTTAAGAGCAGGATGGGCAATCAGAATCGGTATATGTCTTATTCACTTTTTGCATAATATAACGTTAGATTTTGCAGTGAGTGTATATGTTTGTATCCGTGTTGGTTATATAGTCCTCATTATACTTAATGATTGTCAAGTGGGCTCCGTCATTGGAACTTATCATTGCTCAAAGTAATCATGTGGGGTATGGCGTCAGTTCTGGAGTATCAAACACAGGTATCCTTCAATACCCTCAATATGCTTCCCCAAAAAGCAAGCTTCAGAAGACTAAATATTGTGTATGTCGGGTATTCCCATAGTGTTTTGAGGCCTTTTATGTCTATATGTGGAAACTGATATAGAGTCCACAGCATCAGCGATCAATAGGTCAATAGCCTGTGGCTGCTCACTGTTAATAAACCCCCCCCCCCAAAAAAAAAAAAAAACCTCCATAGTTTTCAGTCCTCCTGAGCCCCCACCCGTGCCATGCGAGTGGGGGCTTTTAAACTGAATGGGGGCGCAGGGGTGGGGGCCCTGGATGACAATGGCGGGAACCTATCGTGTGTGTCCCGGCCCCCACACCTGAGTGGCACGTGGGGGCACTAAATCAGAAAAACTGGGGGAAGGACCTATTGTCATCCCGGCCCCCACCCCTGAGCGACGGGTGGAGGCCCTAAATTGGAACGGGGGGGGACCTATTGTCCTCCCCCCCCACCCTGGAGCGGCGGGTGGGGGCCCTAAAGTACCCCCAAAAGGCCAAATAAAAAAAAAACATAATACCTGTCGCACTTTGAACCCCCCCCCCCCCCCAACAAAACAAGCTTTTAATCAACCAATCAGAATGTTATTATGAGTCAAATTTCTAAATTTCCCATGCTGTGTAAAATGTCACAGAGCACTCTGGTTGGATTTCAAGCCAACCAATCAGAGTGAAGAGATTGACCGGTACGTCTCTACATTTACCTGTCAGAGCACTCTGATTGGTTTGCTTAAACCAACCAATCAGTACTCTGAGCTTAATTGCAGGGTGGTGCAAGGGTGAAGATGGATTACTTTTTCAGCATCGGGGGGGGGGGATGGGGGGTTTTGTCTGCTTTTTTCTTTGCACTTTTTGTTTTTTTTGTATTTTTTTTGTGGCTTTTTTGGGGGCTAAAAAAATATTTAAAAAAAAAACAAAAACATCAAAAGGTAAGTTTTTTTTTTTTTTTTTTTTACAGAAATAAGTTATTGTTCCCCCCTCACCCTAAAAATAGGTAGGGGTTTAGGTTCCCCCCACCCGCCGCTCAGTGCTGGGGGCTGGGGGAAGGACAAGAGGTCCACCCCCACCCCCTATTGCTGTTTAGGGCCCCCACCCGCAGTTTAAGGGTGGGGGCCTGGGGGAGGACAATAGGTCATCCCCCTTATTCTAATTTAGGTCCCTCATCCGCCGCTCAGGGGTGGGGGCTGGGTGGCAATAGGTCTTCCCTTCAGGTTAGACGCCCCCACTCCTGCGGCATGGATGGGGGCTCGGGAGGGGGACACGGCTGCTCACGGTATAGTGAGTAGGGGCAGACTTTACTAAATCTAAGTAATCTTTACTTTGTATTAGTAAATTTGACTGAAACACCAATTTAGGTCTTTCAGCCTTATGGTAGATAGCTCCCTAATACCGTGGAAATTGGGGAGTTATCTACTAAGCGGCTGCAAAAGAACATATCCAAAGTGCCGAACTGAATCGAAGTTCCAAATTTCAGAATACCGAACCAAATTGTTTTGTCCATGCACATCTCTACTAGGAATGATTCTTGCCATTGCTTATCCAAAAAGATGGTGTTAAGGTATTTGTGCCATTCATCCTTGAATGTGTGAGGGGTCATATGGTTTAGAAAAATGTTGTACAGTAATGAATGTTTTTTTTTTTTCTGGTTATTGGCCTGAATGCAGGTCGTCTCTACATTTGGTAGAGTGGGTTGTCAAGTGACAGAAGGAATGTAGAGTTTAGTTGGAGGTAAGAGCATAAGGCTCTATGGGGTAATTCAAATTGGGTCTGAATGTTTTTACCTGTTGATGGATATGCGTGCAGCCTTGTTGGGTCCACGTAACATAGTTCATCGTGGTATTGGTAACATGTAAGCTATTAATTGGGGTAGCCAGTGAGTAAGAATCCCTTGTGCTCTGTAAACTAGGATATTGGTCCCACACTTGTATCGTCAGTTTGGTGCTATCTAGGATTAGTAGGTATTTTGGTCTCACAGGTTTGGGAATCCAGGGTAAGTAATGTATCCCAGGCCTGTAGGTCCAGAAGGATTAGATCAACCCGTTGAGGTGTCTCATTGGTTTTCTGAGCCGTGATCGGAGACGCCAGTATCGCTGCCTTGTAGTATAGTTTCATGTTTGGTAGGTATAGGCCACCTTTCGAGAATGGGAGTTTCAGGGTAGAGGGCACTATTCTAACTAGTTTTCCCGCCCATATAAATTGTCACTAGTTTTTGGAGGCTGGTTAGAAACTGTTTGTGTAAGGGTATTTGTAGCGTGCCTGTGAGGTATTGATACTTTAGTAGTAGGAACATTTTAAAAGAGGCTATTTGCCCATGTCATGATAGGAATCCATCCTCCCAAGACTGGATGGTTTGGGCCATTTGTTTTAACAACTTGCCATCATTTTGATCTAATAGGGTTTGTACCGTTTTTGTTATCCAAATACTGAGGAAGGTGTGATACTCCTCTTTCCAATCAAAGGGAAAAGATGATTTGAGGGAGCATGTCAGTCTTTTCTAGATTCAAGATCAACACCTGGGTCTTAGATACTTTAAGTTTGTAATAGGAGTGTGAGCCGTATTCAGTGATTGTTTGTAACAGATTTGGCAGGGAGATTTGTGGTTTTGTTAAAGTTAGGAGTATATCATCAGCGAAGAGTACTCCCTAGTGCATATTTTATCCCAATGTATAGAATTGTTCATCCGGATTAGCTCCGCCAGTGGGTACGTATAGCAGTGGGGATAATGGGCATTCCTGTCTGGTCCCCTTGGTTATGGGGAATTCGTCTGACAGTAACCCCACATTTAGTACTTTAACTGCTAGTTTAAGAGGACTACACATCCATAATCTATCTAAGCACTTTAGTGTATTCCATGCACAAAATCCTTGGTCTTTAAGGTTTATAGCAATTGAGTTGGTTAAGGGGGTGACATTTTATAGTTGGACAAAGTTGAAACCAAGTGGATTTATGAATTAATAATGTTGGAACCACATAGGCTTAATGTAATACCTTGAGCTGAATTGTTTTATCTCTGATTCGTCTACTTGTCTACTAAGATGTGGTTATTGTTTTTCTTTTTTTTTTTTTTTTTACTTTTTTAGTGATGATCCCATTATTTCTGATTTATTTATTTTAAATCAATGTTCTAATTAGGTCAGAATCCATCCTCATCTTTTATAATAAATGTTGAATTTGGCAAAATCCCTCTTAGTAGTAATATTTTAGATTTATTGTTTTATACTTTACATTTCCTTTTTTTCTACGCCTTAATTACCAGACTAAGTAATTTAATTTAAGATCTATATAGATTTTTACTGGGGTAACCTTTTGGTTTAGATGTCATCATCTCTCCCAGTATTTATATATTTTTCAATTTTTTGTTGGTTATTTTTTAAGTAATAATTCCCCTATTATTAGTTACATAGCCTTCCTCACATATGTTGTTGCTGTTGATCCAAAAGAAGGCAAAAAAAAACTAGTTTGAAGCGCTTCCAATTTTGCTACAAACTTGGAAAACATTCCTTCTTGACCCCAAAATAGCAGTCAGATGTCTCCTTGGATCAAGCAGCTATTACCCCACTAATTAGAAATTATATCCCTGTATGTTATGTTTTTGTAAGTATTTATCCAATTGCAGTTTAAACATCTGTAGTGACTCTGACAAAACCACCTCTTCAGGCAGAGAATTCCATATCCTTATTGCTCTTACTGTAAAAAACAACAACTTTTCTTTGCCTTAGATGAAATCTCCTTTCTTCCAGCCTAAATGTGTGACCTCCTTGCTATTTTCTCCTTGTTATTTTCTAGTATAGTGTTACATGCATTTTTTTTTTCTTTTTAATTCTTTATTTTTGTAGTGCAACAAAAAATTATAACAGTAGGCGTGCGGTGCCCCAATAGCATTCCTCACGCTGAATATCAACATTTTAACAGTGGGGTTATTCATATATCTGTGCACATTTATTATTTATATCAAGATTGTCCACGTTTAAGCTCTATGCTGAGTATACGTGTAACATGTAACATGAGGTCCTGGTTTAGCTGCGCAGGTCCAACGAGACCTTAGCGGTGCAATGCGTTATATGCTTTTATAGTGCATTCCGACTAGACACTGGTTTATCTGGTTATCATGCGCTATTTTTGACCAGTATGAGAATGACAAGTATATTTCAGGTTCACAGTTGATTACAGTTTCTTGGCTAGTTAAGAGATGCACATTTTTATGGTTTAATTAAACAGGCTCAGATATAGGACCGGAGAAAACACTGGAAGTACTAGCCTATAATAAACAAGCTCGATCATTTGTGTAAGGTACTGACATTGACTAGGAATAAGCTCTTACGTTTCCAGTATAGGCTAATCTATGGGTCCAAGCTCTGGATCCAAAGAGTTAAATTAAAATTAAGTAACACATTGCTAGCGATAAAACATTGAGATGAACACATAGGTAAACTAGTAATTGGGCTCATTATGAAGCTGAGAATGTTCATACAAAAGTAGTTAGCTGTAGGTAGGGTTAATTCTGCTTCATGACCACTGGGTACTGGTCGCACCGTAAAGACTCTTAGGGATCAGTTAGTTTAATTTCTCTGCCCGAGAACTGGTGTACATTACGTGCTGTCCGTGTATCCTACACCTCTTGTGGGCCATCGGAGCTTGTCAGGCTGTATGGTCAGTCAGCCGACGCCTGTTCTGCTGGGCTGTGGTCGCTGTGTGTGAGCCTCCTGGGCTAGTGTTATCCCGCTTGTGTGCCACAGAGGGGCTCTCCAACTGTGCCTCCCGCCGGCATCGAGTCTCGCTGCCCCCTGGTCGTCGTTACGGCTGACACCGTAAGTTTGCAGGTGCTTTGTTGCGCCTAGCTGGATGAGGGTCGCTGGGGTGCTGGTGAGTCGGCGTGTTGCTCCCTGAGGCGTGGGGACGTGCCCGTTGGGGCCTCGGGTATCTGGTGCTGCTGTTCTCCGGCATAGTCTTCCCCCGAGAGCCATTTGGGAGGTGCGAGGGGCATTCCCGCTTAGGAGTCACCGGGTTGCTGGGCGGATCCATGCTTCCACCTTCCTCATCGTCCTCTTGTATGTCCGTACCTCGGTTTGGTGCTTGGTCCAGAGGCCGGCGCGCATCTGGTCATGGAACATCCATGTATGCTTAGGAGGCTTAATGCGCACACGTGTGAGGGTCGGCTGTGAGTGAGCCGCCATCTTGTTTGGGTCCAGGTAGGCCCGATTTGCTTTGGGTTCCCTTGCGTGGTCATGCTTGATTGCGGGGGTGTTCGCCCCCATCGAGGACCGGGATATCCCCCGCCGGTCCAGAGGGGGGGGGCAGCAGGGCTATGCCGTTTCTGGGCCGAGGGATCCCTTGCCGAGGGATCCCTTGCCGAGGGATCGGCCGTCTCCCTCGGGCCGTAGGTTCCGTTCCACTACAGGCCGCATGGTCGGCCGCATGGTCTGCCCGGGCCATTCCGCCTCACTTTTGTGCCAGTCTGGTATCATTCTGTTCCTCTAGGTTTCGTGAGACGGATTCTGGTTACCTTGAGCCGCCAGCGTTAGCAAACCAGTCGATTGTCGCTTATTTGTGTTTAGTGTTGCTGGAGCTCTGAGATTGTGCGTCCGGCCATCTTGGCTGTCAGGCCCCGCCCCCCTCTAGTATAGTGTTACATGCATTTTTTATGGACTTGTACAATTTATATCTCTCTAGTCTCTGGTTATGTGATTGTATGCCAATTTGAGATTTTAGTTGAAAACTTTTAACTAAGGAATTTATTTTATTTTTCAATGGAAATGCAATGTTTTTTTACTTTTTAAATTAGTGTAATAAATTATGGTTAAGCTTGCAATACGTCTCTATTTTTTCTGCATATTTTTTGTCAATCTTATTTAGAATAATGAAGACATAAGATATAGAGGCAATTGCCAATGCAAGTTGAAGTACATCAGAGTAATATTGCATAAGGTGATAAAACATACTTTTTGTTATAATATAAACCGGTAAAAACAATGCTGCGACAAAGATATCTAATATTGTAAAACAAGTGGCATGACAATAGCATCTATAAGTCATCAGATCATCTGCACAATTGGTTAATATTCCTGCTTAAATGTGGAGTATTAACCAGATATCCAATAGCTAATAGCGAATATTGTTAGACTAACATCACATGCATATAGATTACAAAAAAATAAATAAAACATGTAAAGGAAATACCACTGGGAGAAAATAAAAAGAGGAAAACATGGCTATTCCACATAGACTGAAGGACTATTGAAGGCTAAATATAGGCTTTATTGCCTACACGTAATTGGAGCTCAGCCAATGCCCACCAAGCAAAATCTACCACAGTGAAATGAACACTAGAGGGTCAGGAACACAAACCTCTATTCCTGACTCAGTATTAAAACCACCATATAGCATCCCCCCGTTGCCTTCCTAAATATAGTCACATTTTACTTGCATTCTAGTCTGCAGATGCTGCCTCTTCCCATTATCAGTCTGCTTACAGCTGACATCATCAAAAGTGTATAGGATTGATTGAGACTGTCAAGGAGGCAGATCAGGGGCAGAGCCAGCACAAGTCAAATACAGAACTGGCCAATCAGCATCTCCTCAAAGAGCACTGCCCCTGGAAGCACCACTAGCAGCCTTCTGAGGAGTGGCCAATTTGAGTTATCCATAGGCTGTAATGTAAACATTGCATTTTCTCTGAAAATACCATGTTTACTGCAAAAAGCCTGAATAAATACAAACAGCAGTAGTTGTTCTGGAGACTATAGTGTCTCTTGAAGCATTAGTCATGTAGCGCATAGGAGATCATGACAATTGTTTTAATGCATTTCATGTTGTGTATTAGATTTTTTTCCAAATGTATTGTGGCTTTTAAGTAATTGGGTGAGGTATTTAAAGAGTACACTGCCCAGTTTATGAAAGCCTCTGATGACATGGATTTGCGCCACAAAATGATTTGGGCTTCTGTGAACTATTTAACACATACTGGAACACACGCTAGATGGGCAGCATCTGAGAGATCAGTGAACTGGAAGACTGCTAAGAAGAGCATTATACTGGAGGAGCCAGTTGCAGCAAACCTACACATTTTTTAAGTGTGTTTTTATTGCGTGAGAAGTATACTTTATTTTTGCAAATTAATCTGTTTTGCTGCAATATATGAATACCATGTCCTCTGGTGGATTTTTTGTTAGAGACATTATTGCTTTGTGACAATATAATAATAATTTAGCAAATCCCTTGCCTTGAACAAGATTACTCTTCTGATCTATGAACAGTGTGGTCACTACATGTTTATCTAGGTTTATCTGTGTTGTATCTGTGTCTGCAACATTGCAAGTTTTTTGCATTTCTAATTATCATTTTGTTTAGACTCCTAGTAGGGGGATCTATTTATTTTATTCCCCTATGATTATTATTTTTTTGGACTACTGATTTATTTTCATTGTCGATCGTTGTATGTTTAGTGTTTCTGTGGTTACTAGCAGAATCTGTGTACATTTATTTTATTTTTTATTTTTACTGTTCCCATCAAATTCCCATCAAATATATGAGGATTTGAAACTATCATTATTGAATAATATTATTTGCCAAATTACTTAGAGTAGTGATTCCCAACCTGTGGTATGCATACCCCCAAGGGTACATTTCTGTTTCTCCAGGGGTATGCCAAAAACAAATTGGTAATGGCGGTTCTACCTCTGGCGCAGCTGCACCACACCGTTTTGGAACAGCAGGGCCCGTCTGGTGACCTGATACAGCCGGTCACTTCCTCCCAGCTCACTCAGACCCAGCCATCTAGAGGCCAACTCCAAACAGCCTCAGCCAGCAGAAGCCACCCTCCTGCCCCCAAAAGGTAGAAAACTGGAGGGCATCTAAAATTTTGACATGTATGTGTGTTTTTGTTTGATTGTATCTGTATGTATGTATGTAGTTTGTGTATCTGCATGTCTCAGTGTGTATCTGTGTGCCTCTGCAACTGTGTGTTACTGTTTGCATCTGTGCATCTGCATTTGTGTGTGTAAGTGTGTATCTGCACGGTGTATGTATATGTACAGTTGTGCTCAAAAGTTTGCATACCCTTGGAGAGTTGCTAATATATCTACCATTTTTAAAGAAAACATGAGCAAGCAAAACACATTTATTTTATTTCTGGGATTCATATTTATCTGTAGGTTATAGCAGAATGAGTGTATACCTTTAATAAGGCTTCACCTTGTATATAATAAAAAGCGATCGATAAGTACATTAAAAATTATGAAAAGATCTCCACTTATATTCATCCGCATTGATAGTAAGAGAGATCATTAATGATCCCCTACCAAATGTGGAACTCATATATAATGCCCAACTTCTCTTAGATCGCCGGTATTCTGGGCACAGAGGGAGGCACTTGAGCTGCCAATCATTCTGACGCGGAGGCTTAAACCCCGCCCAAAGCAATCTCACGTGGTCACATAGCGACACGTCATCAATGACGACATTCAGTCTCACCGCTCTGATTGGTCAGCTCACATTTAAAAACGGGGGGGATCGGGCGGCAACTTTTATCCCCTGACGAAGGAGTCCTGTACTCCGAAACGCGCGTCGGGTTTTTTCTTTTGGATCTCCCTCACTCACTGAGCACATCACGATGCACGAGGGAATCCATTATTGACACTCATTTATTTAATATTTTTTCTTTTTTTCGTTAACAGAATGTCTATTACTTTTCTTTAGAAGCTGGACTAGTCTAGTAACAGGAGTTGAAGGGGACAGAGCATAGCTTTCTAATAAGAATAGAACACCCACAAAGGTGTTGGGGGGAGCTTACAGGAGTTTAGAATAGTGGACTACCAGGGAATTTTGAAACCCTATTTTCATTTACCACTTTATCCTATTACTCCTTAGCATATAACCTACCCTTCTGGGCAATTCTAAAGCTACAGTTCAAACGGACATTTCGTGTCCCCCCTCATATTGTACTACACTGCTGTAACTGTTACATCCGTCTAACTTCTATTTAAGATTTAAGATTTCAAGGTATCGTAACAGTAGTTGAAGGGGACAGAGCATAGCTTTCTACTAAGAATAGAACACCCACGAAGGTGTTGGGGGGAGCTTACAGGAGTTTAGAATAGTGGACTACCAGGGAATTCTTAACCCCCTTCTTTCATTTACCACTTTATCCTACTACTCCTTAGCATATAACCTACCCTTCTGGGCAATTCCAAAGCTACTGTTCAAACGGACATTTTGTGTCCCCCCTCATATTGTACTACACTGCTGTAACTGTTACATCTGTCCAACTTCTATTTAAGATTTAAGATTTCAAGGTATCATATTTTCTTTTCCTTTCATTTGTGGACTACTCTACCACCATCCATTTTCATTTCAGCATAATTTGCCTTCATTGGTATTGGGGTATTGAGATATATCCATTTAGGATCTGTTCTGATATTAAGCATTTATTGGACACAGACACATTGTATCCTCTCCACAGTTTGTTAAATAAAGTTACAGTGTTTCACTGCTCATGTTAGGATACATGTCTGTCTAGTGCAGGGGTAGGCAACCTTTTAGCAGCACTGTGCCGATATAGGAATGTGATGTCCCGTAGCGTGCCGGTCTTATTTTTTATTTTTAAATTGAGGTGTGTATGCTGCCTATTCTGCTTGTTATTTTTACTGTAATTGCTTTGTATCGTTGTATTTGTGCGTATATGCAGGGCCGTCTTTAACCCCTTAAGGACCAAGCTTCTGGAATAAAAGGGAATCATGACATGTCACACATGTCATGTGTCCTTAAGGGGTTAATAGTAACTGGACCCTGGGCAAAGCATTTGCTTGGGGCCCTCTGGACCCTGTACCCCTGCCCAGGCATGCAATCACGTCCTCCACCTCAACGCAGTGGTGGACCTAAAGTAGAGAGGTGCAAGAATTTTTGGGGGTCTCCCTGTTGCCCGGGTGATTAAAAAGGTAGATCCCCATCTGTCGTGCAACTCCAGAAATGCATTGACAGCTGGGGCTCTACCATTTACCCATGTTTGCAGGTCTGTATTTAGCACTAAGCAGTTTTTGTGTGTTTTAATGTAAACAGGTTTTTGTATGGAATATGTTTGTATGTGGTGTTGGCGTGATTGCAAGCATGTATTTGCGTAGTGTTGGTTTTTGAATCCTGGGGTGTATTTACATATAATTTTGGTGTGCAAAACAGACATGTGTTTGTACGTAGTGTTGAAATTTGAATGCAGGGGTGTATTTGTGTGTAGTGTTAGTGTGTGAATGCTGAGATGTATGCACATATACACACACACAGAGATATATACACACTGAAATTTGCACACACACACAGATACACACACACAGACATACTGACACACACACACAGACATGCTGACATACACAAAGATATACTGACACACAAAGACATACTGACACACAGACATGCTGACACACACACACACACACAGATATACTGACACACAAAGACATACTGACACACAAACATACTGACACAGCCCCCCTCCAATCTGCCTACTCTTCTTTCCTGCACGCTCCTCTCTTTGTGGGAGGAAGTGATGCGCGGCCGTCACTTCCTCCCAGCCTGCTGCCGAAAAGCAAAGGGCCCGCTTGCACTGTTAAAGTGCCTCAGCGTGCAACCGGGCCCCTGCTGACAGAAGCCCACCGGGTGGTCCTTTGTGCATGGGCCACCCGGTGGGCCTCCTTAGTGTGCGGATTATCGGCCAGAGGGTTAGAAATAGTTGAGGCCAGCAGGGCTCACGGTGCAGCTGCCCAGTTTGCCCCGCGTTAAAGACGGCCCTGCGTATAGGAGCTATTATATTGTATATGTTCATGAGTAGTTTATGGTATTGTGTATGATACATATGAATGTGGGCTGTGTATGGGGGCTGCTTGTGGAATTGTGTGTGTGGGGATGGATATGTCACAGTGTGTGTTTGGTAGTGTGTGGGGGCAGTTTGGGGTATTGCATGTGGGGTTGTGTGCATGTATGTGGATTGTTAGTGGTGTTTCGTTTGTGCGGATTGTGTGTATGTTTGTGTGTGGGCTGTCCATATTATTTGTATGAGGGGAGGGTTATTCTGCATTTCTGTGTATATCTAGCAGTGTGGGTGGCTTCCAGTGGAGACTAGGCCGGCCAGGTACATGTCAAGGACAGGAGCTGCAACAGCAACTGCGAGCTGCTCTACTACAGTGTGGATTCCCATTCACAAGTGCTGGGAGGAAGTGATCTGAGATCACTACCTCTACGTGCTGCAATGCATAAACTGAGGATTGTCCTTCACCACCTTTTCGGATTTGCAGATATCTGAAGTTTTACTGGGACTCCTGATAGGCCAGAGCCTGTTTGGCTCTAGCAGCCTTGAGTGCCGTGCAAAGACACCTCGAGTGCCGTGCATGGCACTAGTGCCGTAGGTTGCCTACCCCTGGTCTAGTGTTTCCAATATCTATATGCTTTTTCTTTAGTGATACCGCTTTAGGACATATCCAAGGTACATGTCTATAAATTTGAGTTCTTTTCCAAATACCAGGTCGATTGGGAGCGTCCCCCCTTTTTTTCTTTTTTAAAGGGGGAGCTGTCCAATCTACACAATCTCTCTACAGTTTTCATATAGCAGAATGGCACAATCATAAAACAAAACATGGAAACAAAAAAGAAAATGAAATAACCCGTGTTCAAAACTTCTTAATGCTGTGTACTGCCTCTATACTATCAATGACAGAGTGTAGTCTTTTGTAATAGTTGTCTATGAGGCCACTGATTTTTGCAGGTGGTATAGCTGCCCATTAATCTTGTCAAAATGCTTCCAGGTCATGCAAAGTCTTTGGTATTCTTGCATAAACCGCATGTTTAAGATCTTCCCTGAGTGGCTTGATGATATTAAGGTCAGGAGACTGTGATGGCCACTTTAGAATCAGACCTTTTTCTGCTCTAACACTGGAGGGTCAACTTGGCCTTGTGCTTAGGGTCATTGTCAATGAAAAGCCCAAGAGCGTCCCATGCGCAGCCTTTGTACAGAACAACGCAAATTGTCTGCCAGTATTTTGTGATAACATGCTGCATTCAACTTGCCATCAATTTTTACAAGATTCCCTGTGCTTTTAGAGCTCACATCCCCCAAAACATCAGTGATCCACCATCATGCATGCTTCACAGTAGGGATGATATTCTTTTCACTATAGGCCTTGTTCTCCCTTCTCCAAACATAGCATTTATGGTTTTGGTTTTGTCATTACAGTGTGCCAGAAACTAGGAGGCATGCCAAGATGTTGTCAGACATATTGTAGCCAGGGTTTTTTGTGGTATTGGTGCAGTGAATGCTTCTTTCTGGCAAATCAATCATGCAGCTCATTTTTTATTTTTTATTTCTTTTATTAAACATATGCAAAACATGACAGACCATGACAAAATGCTCAGTGGCCACGACATTGGCCCATAAAGAAAGAATACATAATTGTTAAAATAAGGGAAAGAAACATTAAGCATTTACGTGAGACATCTGAGGTGTAAATATGGTGCATTAAGTCATTTACATACAATAAACTTAAGCATATGGGAATAATACAAGTGCCTTAATTTTGTTCCGTTAGACCTTTAAGTTGAGACTGCTTGTAGACATCAGTGCTAAGAGGAATGTCGAGGATTAGTATGAAGTGTATATCCCTGACCAGGAAACTGCTTCAACCATAATGGGAACTGTCCCTAAAGTGGGTTTGTTCCTCCTATCTCTAGCCCTGATGGAGGTAAGTGGATTATCCCATCTTCTTAACTGAGATTGTTTTTCCCAAGCCTTAAAGCCTGAAGCATTTTAGCTAGTAACCTGTAACCTAGTTAGTGGAAGATACTGTAAAGCATTTCCACCATGTCTGTCAAAAACTACCTGGGGGGTGGGGGGAGGGAGCGTTGGGTATCGGGTTCTCATCTCTTAAGGTTGAGTAGCGTGTGGTCTGGTAGGGGTAAAATGTCATGTTCCTGAGGAACAAACACTCCTGCTTATTTAGATTGGGTGGTTGCTTTCTAGGAATTGAGTCCATGGACTCCAAGTACTGGAATATATTGTGTATTTGTCCGATAGGGAATATGTTGGTTCTTTCATCGAATGTATAGACTTAACTTTGCTAATCTAGGGCTTGACAAATTTGGTTTGGAATCTGGGAGCCAGCTAAAAAGTTAAAAGCCAGACATTTTCAACAAGTTAAAAGGACACTATAGTCATCAAAACAACTACAGCTTGATTTAGTTGTTCTGGTGTCTATAGCCTGTCCATGCAGGCTTTTCAGTGAAAAGGCTGTGTTTACATTGTTGCATAGTAACACCTCCAGTGACAATCACTCAGACGGCCACTAGAGAGTCCTGGGTCAATGCTGCACCATGTGTAGCACCCACATTCAGTGTCTCCAAGCTCTGCATGGAGGCCCTGAATGTTACTCATAGAGCTTCATTAATTTAATGCATCTCTATGAGGAAATGCAGATTGGCAATTTTGCTGCACATGCACAAAATACTCCCAATGCTTTCCTAGAGGAAAGCATTGGCTTAGCTGAGATCATAAAGATTGATAATCTCAGCCATGAAAGTGGGACCAGCCGCGGCGGAACTAGCAAGGCGGGAGTAAAAAATCTTCCTCATGCGATGGGAGGGGCAGGTACTTAAACCTGCGCACACGCGCTCAAATACACCCTATTCCAAATTATTATGCAAATTATATTTTTCTCATTTACCTAAATAATTGATGTAAATAACAGTCAGCATAATTCTCATGTTATCAACTATTAAGAGTACAATTCAAATGTTATTGAACAATCCTCCTAATGATAACAGTAATTTTTTTAAACATAAACTTACAATGCACTGTTCCAAATTATTACGCACAGTAAGTTTCAAAACACTTTATAGGTTGCAAAGAACTGAAAATTGTCATTTGTTGTGTTTGCAGCATATTTACTGAAATCAAAAGCTATTTCAATCAAACGTATAACTTTTTAAACATTTTTACAGGTCATGTTACATTTTAACATAGGACCCCTTATTTGATAGCAGCTTCACAAGTCTTGCATCCATTGAACTTGTGAGTTTTTGGACAGATTCTGCTTGAATTTGTTTGCAAGATGTCAGAATAGCCTCCCAGAGCTGCTGTTTGGATGTAAATTGCCTCCCACCCTCATACATCTTTTGCTTGAGGATGCTCCAAAGGTTCTCAATAGGACTGAGGTCAGGGGAGGATGGAGGCCACACCATGACTTTCTCTCCTTTTATCCCCATAGCAGCCATTGATGCAGAGGTATTCTTTGCAGCATGAGATGGTGCATTGTCATGCATGAAGATGATTTTATTACGGAAAGCATAGTTCTTCCTTCTGTACCTTGGAAGAAAGTGGTCAGCAACTCCACATTCTTTGCAGAGGTCATCTTTACACCTTCGGGGACCCTAAAGGGGCAGACCAGCTCTCTTCCCATGATTCCGCCCCAAAACATGACTCCACCACCGCCTTGCTGACGTCGCAGCCTTGTTGGAATCTGGACCATCCAGGGTTGCACGGCACTCATCAGTGAACAGGACTGTTTGAAAATTAGTCTTCATGTATTTTTCTGCCCAATGCAGCCGTTTCTGCTTGTGAGCATTGGTTAGTGGTGGCCGAATAGAAGGTTTATGCACAGTTGTAAGACTCTGGAGGACTCTACACCTTGATGTCCGTTGGACTCCAAGGCACCAGCAGCTTCAACTATCTGTTTGATGCTATGTAATGGTTTTCAGTGATCAAAAGAGCCCTGATACACAATGCCATCCTTGAGTTAAACTGAAAAACAAAATATTTAATCTTTGTGACACTTAAATAGAATGTGCATAATAATTTGGAACAGGGTGTACAAACTAACGCTGACAGGCTCACACTCTCACGCTGACAACAGGCTTGCACACACAAACTCTGACAGGCTCACACACACTCACACTCACATTCACACCCACTTGTGGATTTTTCCTACCCCAGTACTCTTGAATTATTGGGCACGTCCACCATATATGTCCTGTTGTACCCGCATGTGCACCGCATCTCCAACATGTGTCTGGGGAAGCGGGTAACAAGCAATGTATCTGTGATGGTCAGTGGCGTACACATGACCCATGGGGCCCCGGTGCGAAAATTGATCCGTGGGGCCCCCCCCCCCCCCCCCGCGCTTACTCTGCGCGGGCCGGGGCAGCAACACATGGCGGCGGGCACCTGGTCGCAGGGGTTGCGACTGCGGTATGTACGCCACTGCATGCAGATGCACACACACTTAAAGGACCACTACAGACACCCAGATCACATCAGCTCAATTAAGTGGTCTGGGTGTCAGGTCCCTCTAGTTTTAACCCTGCAGCTGAAAGCATAGCAGTTTCAGAGAAACTGTTATGTTTCACTGAGGGTTAATCCAGCCTCTAGTGGCTGTCTCACTGTCAGCCGCTAGAGGCGCTTCCGCCATTTTAAGACACTGAACGTCCATAGGAAAGCATTGAGTAATGCTTTCCTATGGGCGGTTTGAATGCGTGCGCGGCTCTTGCCGTGCATGCGCATTCGGAGCTGAGAGGCGGAGGGATCCCCAGCGCCATGGGAGTCCGGCGCTGGAGAAAGGTAAGTGCTGAAGACACACACACACACACTCTCACGAACAAATGCATACACACTAGCTAACAGACACACACATTTACTGACAAAGACACTCAGCGGCAGACATACATACACACTCACTTACAAAACATACACTCTCACTGACAAACACACACACACACACACACACACACACACTCAGTAACAGACACACACAGTAACACACTCACTGACACTAGCACACACTCTAACACAAACACTCACACTAACACACACACACACACTAACGCTCACACACACTAACGCTCACACACACTAACGCTCACACACACTAACGCTCACACACACTAACGCTCACACACACTAACGCTCACACACACTAACGCTCACACACACGAACACACACACACACACACTAACACACACTAACACACACTAACACACACACACACACTAACACTTACTCACTCACACACACACACTAACACTCACACACACACACTAACACACACTAACACTCACACACACACACACTAACACACACACACACACTAACACTCACTCACACACACACACACACACTAACACTCACTCACACACTCACTCACTCACACACACACGAACACTCACACGCACTAACACTCACACGCACTCTCACTCACACACACACGAACACTCACACGCACTAACACTCACACGCACTAACACTCACACACACTAACACTCACACACACTAACACTCACACGCACTAACACTCACACGCACTAACACTCACACGCACTAACACTCACACGCACTAACACTCACACGCACTAACACACACTAACACTCACACTCACACACACACACTAACACTCACACTCACACACACACACTAACACTCACACACACTTACACATGTTTTTTTTTTTATTTAATCCCCCCAGCCTCCTTACCATTGGAGTGCTGAGGGGATTCCCTGGGGTCCAGTGGTGCTGCTGGGCTCCTGGGGGGGGCCGGTCACCCGGCGGGCTGGCTGGTCCTGCGGGCGCGCGAGGGAGCACTCTCCCCTTAGTGCTTCCTCTTCAGCTCCCTCGCGCGCCGCGTACTGATACCGGCGCCGGAAGATGACGTCATCTTCCGGCTCCGGTATCAGTGCGGTGCGCGAGGGAGCTGAAGAGGAAGCACTCAGGGGAGAGTGCTCCCTCGCGCACCAGCCGGCCGCCGGGTGTAAGCAGGGCCAGCCTCGGGGGGCCGGAGGTGGCCGGCTCCTGGGCCCCCCAGGAGAAGAGGCTGGCGGAGAGCGTACATACCGGGTCGCAGGGGCGGCCGGGCCCCCTGGTGGGCCGGGCCCGGTCGCAGCCGCGACCCCTGCGACCCTGGTATGTACGCCACTGGTGATGGTGTGTAGTGCCATCTCGATATGCGTTTGTAGTGACTCTCGTGAACTTGGTTATTTATGGAAGATTTATAGATCGTTGAAAATATTGTGGTCCATGTTTCAGTAGATATTGAGACACCTAAGTCATTCTGGTTTTGGTAAAGTTTAGATGTGGGCCTGGTCGGTGGCTTGTAATGCTTTTGTAGAAAATCGATAAATGTTTACATTTAATATTTTGCGAGCGACAGTGTGTTTCAAAGTTTGTGCGTTCTCTAGCTCCTTGACAAAGGGCTGGGTTCCCTGCGATAAAGTGGATAAGTTGGGAAAAGTGAAACCTCTGTAGAGTTGTAGGTTCATGGTGTGGTAGCATATCTGTCAGGGATAATGCGAGGTAAGAGCAGTTGTGCAGTGTGTCGAATGGTGCGGGGTTAAGCCCTGGGGGGAATATTGGGTTGTTGGTTAGTGTATATAACAGTGAGAGATAAGGAGAGATGGCTGTTGGGTTACGGATGGCAAGCCATGATTTGAGAGTCGAGCCTACTGTAGGCTGTGCGTGGGTTTGATGGAGTGGCGTCCATTGGAGCCAAGGGATGATAGAAATTGGGGATGTAAATGCTTCGGCTTCCAGTTGTACCCAATGTTTCATGCTTCGTGGATTTGACCATTCATATATTCTGGTCAGTATGACTGCTTTGTGATAAAGCTCGATATCTGGCAACCCTAGGCCTCCTTTATGTTTGTGTCGCGTTAACATTTTAAAAGTCTGTCTGGGGTGCTTTTGGGACCATATGTAAGAGGAGAACATTTTTGGGGTATCTGTATAGGGAGTGTTTGGAGCAGATAAAAACTTTTTAGGGAGAATGTTTGTTTATTTTTAGTATGTGTATTCTGCATAGCCATCCAAATTGAGGTTTATGCCAGTTAGACAGATCTTTAGAAATGGTTTGCAGGAGAGGCACGGTCATAGAGGGATTGAAGTTTGCATGGTAGGAGAACCATATATGCGATGATACCTAGTGGCTTGGCTGTAGATGATGCCCTGTTTAGTATGGGAAGGTAGGAAGCTGGATCTATGAAGGTAACTGCACCTGTCTGTGGGTTTTCATTAAACAGATGTGTGGATTGTGCCATTGTTACATGTCACATTGGTGTCCAGAAAATTCACAGATCTAGTGGAATATTAAATTTTTAGTTTGATCCATGAATGTGTTAAGAGTCATGGACCTGTGTCAGTTTTTCTTTCAGTCCAAATTATGAAGATATCATCAATAAAGCAGTAATATTTGAATGGTTTGGTGTGCTTTATTTCTTGGAATCGCTGTTCAAGATCTACCATAAACAGATTAGCATAATGGGGTGCCATCTTAGTGCCCATAGTAGTGCCCATGGTTTGTAGGTAAACCACATTGTTAAAACTAAATTAGTTATGTGTAAGGATGCATAGTGCCAGTTCTGTGATAATTCAGGGGCTGTATTTTGGGTTGTCAGCATAAGAGAGGAAATGGAAGCAAGCATTGATGTCATCTGTATTTGGAATGTTGCTGTACAGAGATTCCACATCCATGGTTACAAGGATAGTGTTAGCAGGGAGATTTGTGATTTGTTGAGGAAGTCGGTTGTGTCTTTTATAAAACTGTTAATGTTGGGGACTAGAGGTTTTATAGTATTTTCTACCAGTCCGGAGTTCTGTTCTATGAGAGTTCTCATTCCTGTCATTCCGGTCTTCCAGGATTACCTGCTTTGTGGATTTTTGGAAGCATATAGTAAGTACCCATGTAGGGACTAGATGGTTTGAGTGATTGCAGTTCTAGATGCAAATTCTTAGGGAAGGATTTAATGAGCTCTCTAAGTTGTAATGTGTATTCAACAAGTGGAACTAATACAGTAAGAACAAGTGATACAGTGGGACAACAGAACTGTTGTAACCACCTGAGTGGGACCCCTCAAACCACTCTAACAATAGCAAATAAAATACATACAATGGTGGATCACACTTCTTATGGCTTCCTAAAATAAAAACATATAGTGTAATACAGTAAAATATGTAATAAAAAAGGAAGATGGTAAAGATCATGTACTTGGCCGGGAGCCAAATAAAATCATATGGCTCCCAGTTAAGTGCCAGGCGTCCAGCACGTGCTGGCGGAGGTTTGCGTTGTCGAGGGGTCGGCGATGTCCCGCAGGGCAGGGTGCTTTTGGTCCGGTTTGGAGACGTAGATTAGGTTTGATCGTTGGGGTCCTGCTCGTTTTTCTCCCCCGTTGCGCTTGTGTGGTGATGGTGGTTTGTGCCTTGAGCTGCTCAGAGTTGTCATTACCCTGGAGCTTGTTAGTGATGGGCAGTTGGTGCGGGAGCTCAGACAGAGCACGTCTGATCCCGTCGGCGGTCAGGCCCCGCCCCCCACAATTTTTTTTTTTTAAATCAGTGGATGTCAATGGATACATTGAAAAAAACAGCTGCCACCACAAACCGTGGCTACAAAATGCACCAAAGGGTCAATTCTTAAGGATCAGACGGAATTGTACGAATAATGACGACTATATACAACAAGCCACTAAAATAAAAGAACAATTCGTTGAGAAAGGATATAAGGAGGAACAGTTAATTTTAGAATTAGAAGAAGTCCAAAATAAATCACGCTCAGAACTTCTAACATATGAAAGAAAAAACGCACAGATTAAAAAAATCCCTTTTATATGTAATTTTAATGGCCAAAACGGAAAAATTCCACAAATTATTAATAAATATTGGTACCTTTTACATGACGACCCCATTTTAAAAGAAATTTTACCAACACGACCGCAAATTACATATAGAGGAGCGCCAAATTTAAAAAGATCTTTAGTAGCAAGCAGTAAAGGCCCGACAGTCACCAAACATAACTTTACACAAGGACGAGGTTTTTACGGCTGTGGTACCTGCCTAGCGTGCAGGTCTACAAGGAGTAAAAAGAGACACCTTACAAATATACAGCAATACACTAATGAAGATTTCACCATTAGAGACCAACTCACCTGTTTTTCAAAAGGCATTATATATATTTTAAAGTGTCCATGTAACCTTCTTTATGTAGGCCGTACCATTAGATGCATCCATGTACGCATTTCATAACACATTCAAAATATAAGGAATGGGTTGGAAACCCATAGTGTCTCCAACCATTTCAAAAAATATCATGACCAGAACCCAGAGAGCCTCTTTTTCTGCCCATTGAAGTTTGTTAAAAAAGATTGGAGAGGAGGAAATTATATTAAAAAAATAGGGTCAGAAGAAATGAAATTTATATTTGAATTCAATACTCTAATACCAAACGGCTTGAATTCAGATTTTGAATTGTGTCACTTTTTAAAAGAATATTCTCTGCACTTTAAAGCACTGAAAAGGCACTGTAAGGGGGGCGGAGCCAAGCGGGAAACCTGACTAGACGCACATTACCAGAGCTCCTACCGTGATGGCCCAAACTCGACGGATAACCCGGGTAAAAACACTGGGACGCCTCCACAGGTCAGCCTATCGGCCAGAGGAGGCACTCTGGAACGCACCGATACCAGACTCGGCACCAATCCCGACCGGGAACCGCGGCAATAGACTGGTGCCTAGCGGACACACGGGGAAGGACGGCCGCCTTCCCGCCTGATGCGGAACACGACAAGCGAGAGCAAATCGTGCACCCCCCCTGTGGACCGGTGGGAGATATCCCGGTCCCCGCCGGACGGAGTGTCCCGAACCCAACACCAAGCGACAGGCACTAATACCTCTAAGAGACATACGGTGACGGGAACACCCAAGATGGCGGTTCACCATCAGCCATCAATATCTGATAAGCTACGAGAACAACCAGATGCAATGCGCACCTGGGAACAAGCAAGTGACTCCATAACGCTTGCTTTTGAACGTTTCTGGGCCAAGCTAGAGGCACGCTTAAGGACCGAAGTCCCACGCCGAATTTCCTCTGCTACCTCCGGAGCTGATGGCAGTCGGGTGAGTGAGGGTCCGCTTCAGGGCACCACCACAACCCAAGCGCCCGATTCCCACGTTTCATGCCCTCCCGGGCTGAGAGCAATAAGGGGCAAGCCCCTGAGGTGCCGGCCACATACGCGGGGAACAGCCAAGCGAAGCCCCAAGCGACCTGCCAAGAATCCTCGCACCACCCCGAAAGGGTCGAACCTGGCCCACAATGGTCTCCAGGCTCGTGGCCTACCAGCACCAGCCCTCATGCAACCTCGGGGCAGAAGGGAACTCCCACCTCCGAAACGACGTAGCTCCACGCAGACGAAACAGCACTCAGGCGTGCGACCCACATCAGTGAGATCACGGATGACCGGCAAGCACATGGCCCACAGCGGTGGAGTCCGCACTCCGGCTCACGCTGTGAAAGAGATGTCCCCAGTTTGCAATGTCGGTACAGACAACTGCCAGCACAGACCTAACCAGCGGGGATGCCCAAAAGTCTCCACATCATACCTGATAGAAATGGCCCCGATCAAGGACAGACGCCTGACATGGACCAGCGACAGGGTGAGAGGGGACATTGGGTCGGCAAATGCAAAAGACTACCTATTGAAGCACAACAGTGGCATCAGATGACGGTCTGCGGACCCACCGCTGTGGACACTAGCCGTGCAGCACAACATTAAATACCCAGTACACCACCCAACCCTTTATAAATGACTTGATACACTCGTTCGTTTTAACTGTTAAAAATATATGTTTAACAACATAAGCAATTTTTAGCGAAGTTATATACTGTAAAATGTCTTAGCCTATGTCCAGCAACCACACGCCTCACAAGCATGTATATTTCGAAGTTAAAGTGTATTTTATAAACCTGTAACGTACGCCACTAGCTAACACTATCTGTTACCAATCGACTAACCATAGATCTTAACTTATCTAAGTTAACAGTACTAATTAGCATGTAAGTTTAGCTACAGTGGCTATCAATTGCTCACATAGTCTGACCCTAACAGCAGAACATAAGCAACATGTCCATGATATTTTTCTCCACATGCCTACATCTACCCTGTTCCTAATTTAGACATAAAAACTTAGCATGTAAAGTGTTAAATGTTTATTTTCCTACGCATCGTTTTCCTCACGTTACTTATATAAGCGAGAATTTAATTTATCAGCCTTCATAATATAAAATTATGCATAGCTAGCTAATGCCATGACAATTAATGCAAATGTATATCAGTATACCCTGAAGACGTTATTGTGGCGCACTAAGGCTATTTGCACACTCTGATTTTGATTACTTTTGCTTTTTATCCAAGCTTGTACCACTCTGTTTATTTGAATGTTTCACAAAAAAAACAAAACATGGCAATCTTTCTTTGAGGTGCATTGCACACCATCTTGATACTATTACCTTATGTCACCCCACAATGCCTCCCTCTTTCTCTTATGTACCCCATGACGTATATGCCATAATAAAAGAAAGATTTAAAAAAAAAAAATAAAAGGCACTGTAAAGCACTAGAATATGGCACTTTAATTGAGTCACTGATCGTTAAAGAATGCACATATATCTGGTGAATAAAAGATTTCATAATATTGCACTTATACAGATTTATGGTTGCATTATTCTGTCTTTAAAAGGACCCTAAAAGTGGATCCTACCTCTGTTATATACTTTGGAATATAGGTACAGATATTGTCTATATATGTAACATGGAATATATGTTTAGAGACTGTGTAAACATTCTTGAATAATACTCTGAAGGTATTGTCACCATGGTAACAGACTAATATTGAAATACATCTTGCACATTTTCAATATTGTAATAAGATTCTTCTTCCTATTGAAGACTTTCTATTTGGATATGTCTAAATTTGAGAAATATTTGTTTACATGCTTGTTTTTTCTTATTTTTTTTTTTTAATTCTTTATTTTTGGAGTTCATGAAAGTATAACGAGGGCTCGTCATGCCCCAACAGCATTGACAATTGTTTTTTTTTTTTATAAATTCTTTATTTTTTCTTGTGCATATGAATATACATGACATATAATCCTGCAGAGCCACAATAGCTTTAACAGGCGCATTAAGAGTATTGGTTAATGTGGCTTACGATAGACCGCACAATTTAATATTTTAGAACATAGAACAGGCTAAACAGGCTGCGTATAGAATATGATTACTGACTATTTAGTTACAACGTATGAAAACAGTGTGATTAGTCTCGAGGAGTTGTACGTCATATCACATATTCTGCATTGTTTATGTTAGTATACATGCGTGTCTGGTTAATGTGGCTTGCGGTAGACCGCACAATTTAATATTATAGAACATGGAACAGGCTAGACAGACTGCGTATAGAATATGATTACTTACTATTTAGTTACAACGTATGAAAACAGTGAGATTAGTCTCGAGGAGTTGTACATCATATCACGTATTCTGCACTGTTTATGTTAGTATACATGCGTGTCTGGTTAATGTGGCTTGCGGTAGACCACACAATTTAATATTTTAGAACATGGAACAGGCTAAACCGACTGCGTATAGAATATGATTACTGACTATTTAGTTACAACGTATGACAACAGTGTGATTAGTCTCGAGGAGTTGTATGTCATATCATATATTCTGCACTGTTTATGTTAGTATACATGCGTGTCTGGTTAATGTGGCTTGCGGTACACCGCACAATTTAATATTTTAGAGCATAGAACAGGCTAAACAGGCTGCGTATAGAATATGATTAGTGACTATTTAGTTACAACATATGAAAACAGTGTGATAAGTCTCGAGGAGTTGTACATCATATCACATATTCTGCACTGTTTATGTTAGTATACATGCGTGTCTAGAGGACCTGCCTGAACGAGACAGACTATGCGACTCATGAGACATATGAAAATATGAAAAGAAAACCTCAGGCATACTCATAGATTATCATCATAGATTATCAGTAAGCTTTCAGTTAGTTGTGATGAACGATTAGTTGTTACAAAAGATTATTTTGCCCCTGAGACCTCCACAACCATACATCAAACCAGGTAAGCAAAGGAATCCTGTCCCCCATGCTGATCTAAGGTTAATGAGGGAAGACATGCATTAATTACAGACAGCAGATATTAATAGTCCCAAGGAATGGGCCCAAGGTAAAGGTTAAGACTCTGCATGATATTAAGTGTTACAGCGTGGTGGTGGTAGATGACCCAGGAATCTCAGGAACCTTCCGTTAGTGTCCTGCTCCAGCTGTAGACTGCTTTGCCCGTGTATTCCTCCTGCAAGATGGAGAGTTCATGTGAACTGTTGCCCCCTTGTGGACAGGCTGTCATTGGTTGCCGTGGCCCTGTTGTATCATGCTGGAGTCCTTCTGTGGAGTGTCCCCTCTTGCCGGACCGGCCCGAAGGTAAGTCCTTTGATGAGGGGCGGTGTGGGCTATCTCTGAGCTTCGTTCCCCAATTTTGGTGAGTATCGGGTGGGCACTGCTCAGAGCCCTATGTGATCCAGCCTCTCCAGCCACGATGTTGGGTTCCACCTGGGCTCTGTGGGGAGTTTGGCCAGCCAGGAGGGAGAGTCTACATGCCTCTGGGTTTGGGCGTTCAGAGTCGAGTTTGCCGCCATTTTACATGCGGCTCCGGGTTCCATCCATATTAGTGTGGTGATAGGTCTCTGCCGCAGGTTCACCGCTGCCGCAGGGGTCTCGGGGCATGGACCGGGATAACCCCCACCGGCCCGAGAGGGGGGGGGGACGGGGCCTGTTCCACGAACTTGTGAGGGTCTGGCATGACACAGTCGGGCGGGATAGCGGGGCGGCGGCCGTCCACCCCGCTCACCGCCTAAGTAGGCCTCATCCTGTGCGGACGACATGAGTCTCTCTGAGGGACTAAAACACATCATGCAAGCCTCTCCTCAGGTCCAGTGCCCCTTCGTGTAACGGACCGCATTCTCTGGTCATCAGAGGAGTACCAGGTCAGTTGTAACTTGATTAAATTTCGCCTGATTGCAGGAGCTGTTGTTTCACACGGCTGGTCTGCATGGCGGTCAGGCCCCGCCCCCAGCATTGACAATTGTTTAGTAAGACATTAGGTAACAGTTGGTCAGCATGAGGAAAGATCAGCACAATTTTTATGTAACATAAACAGATTTGTTTAGCGGTCCTGTCTAAGTGATCTATACATAACATGTTTATTGGCAGGAACTTGTCTAGAAATGCTTGAGAAATACTAAAATAGGAGAATCAGTAAAATAATAAAAAATCAAACAGGCTGGTATCTAAGCAGGTTAGGTACACGTCCTAAAATAATATGCAGTCTACGTGGTGTAGGCTTTGACCAGTCGCATAAAGGTGAGTTATATATGTGCGGCATAGGCTAGGACACCATCTTTAAAGGAGGCCTATAGGCCTATAGGTCACTGTGGTTCTGTGCCGCAGCGAGACATCATCAATATAACAATAAAACAATAATAGGTCGAACACCGTTTAACGATACTAGAAGAGAGCAAAATAACTACGCTTAATATGAAATCGACACGCTAATTGTTATAACTTAGACATTTGTATAGTCACATGCGAATGGCCGACGGTGGGGGGATGGTGTGCCCTGAAGTGAGTCCAGTATTACCGAGCCCCAGTTCATGTAGTAGCTGCTGCATATGGGTTCGCGGGGAGTTGTCGAGGGACAAACTCCGGTGCGGCGGCTGCATTCCTCCCAAGTGGGCGCGTTGATCCGGCTGTGTCCGTCGTTGTGTCGAGTGCAGTTGTGGGGAGGTGCAATAGTCCCGGTGCCTCCGTAGCCTCCTGCATGTTATGGACTATGTGAGTGTTGCCTCCTCGGTCTATATGGAGGGTGCGCCCTGATCCCCAGCTGTACCGGAGTTGATGTAGTTGCAGGAGGGATGTGAAAGGGCCCAGGGATCTCCTCCACGCCAATGTCCACCCTGAGAGATCAGAGAAGAAGGACAGTGTCATCCCCTCGAAGGTGAGTGTTGGCTGGCCTCTAACAGCTTCCATGATTGCCTGTTTGTCGCTGGTGGACTGGAACCGGAGTATTAGGTCCCATGTGGCGGCTGGTGGAGCCCTTGCTGATCTCGGTATGCAAAATATACCATCGAGGGTGATTGCTTTGGCTGTTTTCGGGGTCACCAGTGTGGTGAGAAGTCTTCTAACCATATGTGGTAGTTCCGCCTCTGAGACTGAGTCCAGGACTCCCCTGAGTTTTAAATTGTTACGGCAAAGTTTATCCTCTTGGGAGGCAAGTTGCTGCTTGTGGAGCAGGGTTTGCTGCTTTAGGCTTTGGATTGCCGTTCTGCAATCTGGGTTGTGTGGCTATTGGCGGTGCCCTCCACTGCTCCCAGTCTGGCTGTGATGAGTTTAAGATCCTCTCTTAGCAGGGCTACATCTGCAGCTATCCTTCTATGGTGGTCTGCCACGAGTTCCCCTATAGCCTCCATAGTCACTGGGGTGGGGGTTTTCGCGGTAGGTTGTGTCTGTACCAGCGCTTGTACCTGTGTGGTCTCAGTCCGTGGGGGGTCCCCATCCTCCCCTTCAGAGGTCCCATCAGAAAAGTCGGAGCACCCGCCATGCAGGGCCGCCATGTGCGCTCCGGTTGCGACATGTGCTTTCCGCCATAGCGCCCCGATGTCCATGCCCTGCCGGGGTTTGTCAGCTTTCGCCTTTTTAGTTTTCCGACCCATTGAGGTTGTGTGGGTCTTAGGGGGTACCCAGAGTGGGTTTGATTCGTGTCTGCTCGTTCGTATAAGGGGTTTGCTGGCTTATTTGCCGGGAGCCCCGCATCCATGCGACCATCTGCTTTGTCCGCTAAACTGATCTCTTGTTTTTTCTTATTTTCCACATATGTACGAGCGTGGAACGCACGTGCGTTCCAGTGACGTCACTAAAGTGCCGAACCGCGAAACCGGAAGTGATGTCACGGACGCATGGAACACAACGTGTGTTCCAAATGCCGACACCGGAACCTAGAAGTAGCCGCAAATAGCGGCATAAAAGACCAACCGACATCATACAAGCCATTACAGACTGAGGAAGCCCCACACTAGGGGCGAAACGCGTATCAGGACCTTGGAGGACATTTGTGCCTACTTTATTCAAGACCAGTAAGGATTTTTATGCCTGCTTCATCTGCACTTTATATTTTGTTGCTTTTTATGGACTCAGATAGCCATCTGGCTATTGGACTTTGCTTCTTTTAACTTTTTGTCATTAAGATCAGTCCTGTGTATATTTTTTTACCAATAATAAATGTATTTACAAGAAAGAATGTATTTCTCCGTTGTTCCTGTTACCTTCAGAACGACCAAAGAAAGGACAGGGAGTCCTATTAAGTGTCCCACTGCAACACTCATGGGAGCCATATGATTTTATTTGGCTCCCGGCTTGTGAGTACATGATCTTTACCATCTTCCTTTTTTATTACATATTTTACTCTATTACACTATATGTTTTTATGTTTTTATTTTAGGGTGCCATAAGAAGTGTGATCCATCATTGTATGTATTTTATTTGTAATGTGTATTCATTTAGTTTTCTATAGTATTTGTCATCTGACAATTGCCTGTTGCCCTCTTTTATGTAGTCCTGGGTGTTCATTATCACTACTGCTCCTCCCTTGTCTGCTGGTTTGATAGTGATAGCATGATTATTTTTCAAGTCATTTATACCCATTTGTTTATGTACCGAGAGATTATGAAACATTTTCCTTACATCTCTATGAGGAAGTCCTGATTGGCAAACACCTCATTTGGCCCTGCCCCATGCTTATTTTAGCCAATCTAATGCTTTTCCTATGGGAAAGCATTGATTTGGCAAAAAATCGGCCATTTAGATGATGTCACAAAGTAGGCGAAGCCAGCGCCGGCAGACACTTCCGGCGCTGGAAATAAGGCAAGTTTTAAACTTTTATAGGAGAGCTAAGGAGGGGCAGACCACCTAAATGGCGTTTGTGTTCCTGACCCTATAGTGATCCTTTAATTTTGCACATGACTATGTGTTTTGTAGAATTATTTTAGAACATTTGTCATTTGCAGAAATTCCAGAGCTAGAAGGGCAGTCTGTGGTTGAAGACATCATTAATTCTACTCCGGAATTAAAGTCGAAGTCAGAAACTTGTGACCTAAGGTAAGATTCATAAAAATCTGTAGATCTGGTGTTAGAGAACTGTAACATTTAAGTGAGGTTCCATGATGATCTTTGTTCCAGCTCTTATAGGTTCTGGAGCTGTAGAAAGTTTTGTAGAGAGATAGAAGTCCCCATGTCTATTCCATTTTAGTTACATAATTATTTACCACCCTTAATCCAGGAATGCAGATAATGATTTCTTATCTAGGCAATTCAAATGAGCAAAAAACTGCCACCTCTGTTAAAGTTCTTTAGAGGAATGTGTTGACTTCTTAAATTGTTTCCCAAATAATGTTATTCGATCATAAGTTCCCTTAGAGTTATGTATGCAAATGCTATTACCAGAGTGCCTTACTGTTAAATTAGTTTAATTTTTTTTTTCTTCAAACAAGCAAGACATCGGCTATCTCCATGTGCTTGATATTGTCCCCAATGACCTCCTCAATCAAGTAACACCTTAGCAGTTGCTGTGAATTCTACTTAAAACTGCTTAGCCAATACCTTCAGATTCCCCCTGCCGCCTTTTGTCTCAGCTTCCTATTATAACCCTTAGATTGTAAGCTGATAGGCTATCTATGATCACCAGTTTAATACGTTGTATAAAAGAACTGTATGTGCTAGATCTCAAATAGCACCACTGTTACTGTTGTACTAGTTTGTATATTCTGCACTTTTCCTCACTTGTACAGCACAATGGAACATTTGTTGCGTTATAAATACAAATAATAATAATCACATGTCAATTGTGGTGGCCTTCCCAAAGGCATACTTTCCTTTCCTCAAATCAGCCTTCATCAGCCTTTTTTTCTCATTTTCAACGAGTCTTGTAGTTTGATTTGCTTGAGAGGTGACATCTCGTAGTTCTCCTGAGTACAAGGTACACAGATTTCGTATTTTCTTGTGGATTAAGTGAAATAAATGCTTGAATTGTAGCTTTCAGGTTGTATAGCCGACCGAGCTCCTAAGCCATGTGTCCAGCCACACCGGAACCCTTACCTTGTTGCCTTTTAACCACCTTGCAGGCACTTTTACGTTATCTCTTCTCCATCCCCTCGGTCCCGGTGATTTATTCCCGGTTCCCTGGAGGTTCAGTGCCATGCATGCTGCAGACTGAGCTCTCTCCCTGGTCTCTAAACAGTAAACACACTCGGAAAAGGTTCACGCATGTGCAGTTTGTGCCCTAAAGGCCCAATGCAGATGACTTGCATTGTGGGAATACAAGTTGCAGCAGCCATCTTGGATAAGGGCAATTGCCAGAAAGTACCTAAAATGAAGGGAAAATTACAGTAAACATCCCAAACTTATTTGGTAAGTATTTGCGCGGTTTCCAGACATGGATAAGTGCTCTCTTCAGCCAGTTTTAAATCTGATTCACTGGTTTCTTAATAGAATTTGACAGTGCACTTTTTTTTTTTTACTTTAGTACTTTGCCACAGGTAATATTTATTTTTATTTTTGTTTATCTGATGTCTGAATCTACATCATGTTCTGGTTATGATGGGAAAGCAGTGGAAGGAAAACAGTTATGCACTGACTGTCTCCAGAAGGTAGCCGCTTCAGGGTCACCTATCACTGCGCAGCCACATGACATGTGGGCAGTGCTTACAAAGGAAATTCCAATGTATTTCAGAGGCCTTAGTGGTAAGAAAAAGAGGCCAAGCTTTACCCTGTGGAGGAAGTTATTTCCAACCACTGAACTACACCACCTAAGGTTAAAAAGTGGATGCAGACCTGTTCAAATGTAGACACCAACTGTAGCTTTCACTGCTGTTTCTACAACCATGAAAAGTGTGATTAAAGATCTAAATGCTATTGTGGAAAGAGATATTAAGAGCCAATGTTGAAGATGCAGTCTGAAGTCTTCAGGTTACAACTGACTTCTTCACAGAAGCTTCCCTAGATGTAACTAGGATATTCTCTTAAACAAATGGCTTTATCTATTGCAGCTAGGAAAGCATTATGGTTCTGTTTCTGGGATGATGACTCATCCTCCAAGTCTGGCCTCTACACCATTCTATTTGAAGGGGAAGTGCTGTTTGTGAAAGCTTTGGATGAATCCATTGACAAGGCAATTGAGGGCTGCAAGGTATTTGTACCTCAACACTAAAGTTCCAAGCATCCCTTGCTCCTTCTAGTCAGACCGGAGAACCTCCAGTGACCAGCATTTCTGGGATACATGGAGCTACTGACCCTACAGGGAATACTCCAGAGGTAAACCTGCCTTTCAAGGTCCTAATAGAGCTATGAAGCAGTCATTTTCAGTAATGAACATGTCTCCTCCAGTACTAGGAGCCTCATTTTCTCTGATCAGACATACCTGGGCTCGTCACATTCTGGAGACTTGGGTGGCATCCTTAGTCCAGATTGATCTAGACTGGAGTTTTTTCTTCATACACAGGAGTCTCTATACCAACAAGAGGATTCAGACAGATGAATCAAAAGGTATAGCACTGAAGGAATATGTTAGAAGCCTTCAGGACAAAGAGGTGATTTCTTAGGTCCCATAACGAGCGGTTCGAGGGACAATATTCGCCTCTCTTCTGGTGCTAAAAGAAAAAGCACTTGGAAGCCTGAAAAAAAGGAAAAGGCTGAATATCAGAGTCTTCAGGACAGTGTCAATCAGATCCATATCTCAAGCAATTTGGAAGGATAATTTCCTTATCTCTATATATCTCAAGGATGCTTACTATGACATTCCAATATCCCTAGATCTTCAGCATTATCTCAGAAGAGAACTTCCAATTTAGTGCCCTACCATTTGGCCTCACTGAAACTTATATGTGCTTATAGTGATACTGAGAGTCCAGAACACCACCTGGTTCCATTATCTGGATGATCTACTTCTGGTAGCCTCAGACCCACAGAAGGCAGCCACACAGAGGAATAAAGTTCTTTCAGAACTCTTGAAGTTTGGCTGCTTGATTAATATCAAGAAAAGCCATTTCACACCAGCTCAGAGGTTGACATTTCTGGGTGGAAAATGTTATGCTCTGCTTTTTCCTATCTCAGGAACAGTTCCACAGATTGTGGACGTTTTCTCTTCCAGTTTTTTTCGTTTTTGCTTGGTAACAGCAAGAAAGTATGTGCAACTACTAGGAATCCTGGCTTCCACCATCAGACTTGTCAGATGGGCCCAATGGCATCTCTGGATTCCTCACAGGTCCTTCCGATCTTGGTTTAACAAGAGAAAGATTAATTGGAGCCAGCCACTGACGATGTCCTCATCAGTGGAGTTCCACCTTACCTGGTAGCTGAAAAGAGAGAATATATCTCTGGGTTTCCAGTGAACAGCACCTCAATGGTTAATTATAAGCTCGGATTCCAGTTTTCAAAGATTGGTTGCACAGTGTTTGGACCATGTTGCACAATATTTCCATTCAATTGTATGGAATTACAAGTCATTTCCAGTGCTCTTCTTCACTTCAGAGAGTTGCTGAAGAACAGGTGGGTCCAAATTTGCTCAAATATCAATGCAACTGTATCCTATATCTATCAAGGTGGGTCTCACAGCTAAGTATTTATGCAATTACAGCCCAAGAGCAACCAGGGGCTCAGGATACAATGGCTGATTACCTGAGCCGAATAACTGTGGACAAGGTGAAATGGCAACCATGTCCCGACGTATCCTCCGAGTTGATTTAGATTTGACCGATACTCGACGCAGATCTGATGGCCATTTCTCTGAACTACCACGTCCAGAAGTATTTTTCTAGATTTTAGGACCAGAATGCTCAAGATCAGGATACGCTGACTCAAATTTGGAATTTTGATGTACATATTTTTCCTGTTTTCAACTTTCGTAAAGGTAATTCAAAAGGAGACAGTGAAAGGCCACGTTGACTCTAAATTCCTATGATGAATAAGATGATTCTGGAACCTCCAAGGGAAATTCCAGTATGTCCGGACTTATTACAAGGTCCCTTGACACACCAAGATCCTCAAGTTCTGGTGTTGATGCGGAAATCTTTAAGTACAGGCATCCCTGCGATGGTCATTAAGACCCTCTAACCGTCCTATAAATAATTTACAAAACTTGGCATGCATTTGTCTGTTGGAATTACTCCTCAATCAGGCCTAGAACGTGCTTGGCTTGGTCCTGTGAACCCCCATTAACTAATTTTCAACAGGGTATAGTTGTCTTGCATTTAGCACCTGAGATCCTGCATAAGATGAATGCTTATCAATGTCCTTCTCTACCTGTATCAAAGGGTACCCATTGAGCATGGATTCCCCTGGTGCATTGCTTCATGTAAGCAGCAATTAAACTCAAGCCTCCGCTGAGGGTGTTGAAGCCAATATGTGATGTACCACTGGTCTCACAGACTCTGACTAAACCGTAATTTGAACCTCTAGCAGGAGCTTCCGTGGCCCAGGGGGGCCGAAACAGACGGAGGGGGACTACCTCGGCTGCCAGGTAAGTCCCCGCACCGTGATCGCCGGAGACAGAGTAAGTAAATAGGACAGCGGGGACGTGATATGTGACCCCCTGGCGTTTAGAGCTGGGTCCCCAAGGACGGCATAGCACAGGGGTTAAAGATACATTATTTAAAAAATAAAAAAGTAGTTAAAATAAAGTAAAATTAATGTATCTCATTAGTTTGTTGTGCTGGTGATATAGGTGCACAGATTATTTGTATTTTCTCCTTTTGAATGTATTTTGTATACAGGGTCTGATTTTCCTTGTTTGGGATAATATTTCAATATAACAATTTACTATATTAATTTGAGTGCGGTATCCTATTTATTGATTTTAAATTTTGGTGGTTGGATTGTAGGGTGACCTTGATACCAGCACCTATTTTCCTGTGGAGTGCCATCATCATAAATATGTTTTGTAATATTTTTAGTAGTAGCTGTAACGGATACCTTCCGTTGACGGATGCTCCTAGCGCTTCCTGAGGACTCTAAGCACTGCAGCAGACACCACAACCACCACAGACTCCACAACCACCGTAGCTTAACTGGAGTCTCAGGTTTAATGGCACACACTCTGCTTTTATGCAATTCTCCCCTGCAAGGGAGACGCCCACAGACAATTATGCATTACCCAATCACACAATGGTTACATCCCACACATCCCCTCCCCTTAGCCTGAGAGGTAACCCAATTAGCCGTACAGTTTAAAACATACTTTTTACCCAACTTTAATAACTCTAAAACCATACATCCAATATTAATAAAAAAAAGTTACATATTATTAATCAGTACATTCCAAATACAAAAATACCCAAAAAATCATTCAAATCCATTCAGCCATTCGGGAGATACGTATCAGTCACTTTTGACCGACCGCAAGCACATTTTCATGCCCAAAACAGTTCCATGGATTTGGGCTGTGCGGTCGGTCTATTTTACACCGAGTAAATTACGAGCATTTGAATCTTCGAACGGGACTTAGTCTATCTAGTTCTATAGATCTAGTTCTATAGATTTGGCTGCACACACCGCTGACCACGTTCGAAAAAGTTAAAATGGCCGCCGCCACGTGTTCGTTTGTCGAATGGCGGCCACTTCGACAACTTTGGCACTTCGACTGCATCCGAAGTGCCAGTTTAAAAGTTGTAACACTGCTCCAAAGTAATTAAAGGGCCAGGAACAGCATTATACAAATCCATTATGCCCAAAATACAGTTCTTAAAGGGGTAATACATCCCAGGGCCATAGTCGCAGGGCAGGAGGCTAGCGATCAGTCCTCTCCAATGCCCAGTGGCAAATGGCAGTTTGTCACAGTAGCCTTAAAGCCTTCAGCTATGGTTTGTGATATCCATTTTTTTAGTTCTTCTTGAGGAGAGCTTTTGGGCTGGATGTCTTCCACTTCAGTCATATAGGGTTTTTTACCCTCTGGAGCGGTTTTATTGCAGGCTTAGCAGCGGTTAGATTTCTCCTTGTGCTTCTGTGGAGATTGTTCCCTGATAATGATTGGGCTGCAAATTAAAGTCCATACAAATTATTGCCATTGACACTCTTTTATTCCCCTTCCCATATATACAAATTTTGACTCCCCTTTGTTTCTTTGAACCTGAACAGGAGAGGCAGAGGGAGAAGACATCTAGAAAAGAGTTAGAGTAAGATTTTAAAATCCTCAAAATAAATGTTTTCTCCAATTTTATTATATGGAATAGATAAATTAATGAAAATTTTAGAACAGCAAGCACTGGCACTGGTCACTGGTTGCTCACTGTTTTGTAGACATGCCACTACTCACAGTACCTAGATCAGGGATAGGCAACCTTCGGCACTCCAGATGTTGTGGACTACATCCCCCATAATGCTCTTACACCCATAATGCTGGCAAAAGCTTGGGAGGTGTAGTCCAAAACATCTGGAGTGCTGAAGGTTGCCTATGCCTGACCTAGATTATTGGCAGGAGAGAGGATTTATATCTTCCTTATACTATTATGAGGGTCATATTAAGCCCTATAGACCAATGGTAAAGAGGGCATAGGGGGATTTATAAAGCTTCTATTTTTAAATATCACAAGGTGGGAGCCGTGAGCCGGTAACTCCCTCCTTGTAATTGTAATGAAAGAGAGAATGGCAGGGACAACATTTTATCCAACAAGCAATTTATGTAATTTGTATTCATCCATTCGTCTTTCAGACTAATGGAGCAATTGCCGAATATTAAAACAAAAAAAATACTCCTCCAAAAACAAATGCCCAAATCTATTTGTTATTTCAACTATTTAAGAGATTGAAAAAATTGTGTTAAAATCAGACTGGACTTTTTCCTCTGTTTTGTGTAAGTGCACCAATCTTGAATTTGAATAATTATTTGTTAAAAATAAATTAAAAAATAGAAAAGAATGCAATTTATGTGCCACTAAATTTGTTATTGGATTGCCGTTTTGAATAACACCAGAAATGTTTCACTAACGGCTTACAGTATGTGTAACTTTCCTGAGACCATAGCATTATTGTGTTTGCCCTACTACAGCACTCGGACTGCATGCTTGGAAGCAGAACAAGAAGGAAAGGCACGGAATAATGATTCTTTTTTTGCTGAGGTGTACGGAACAAGCCCAGAATGTATTTCTTATGTTGATGAGGGTGCAGATTTGCAAGGTAAATGCTTTTTATTTAAATGTTTTATCGTTTGTTTGTTTTGGCTGGAAGGGATTTGCGAAAGTTCTCAAACTCCATATATGGATGGTCGAAGTCTAACAATCCATGCATAAACTGGATTCGTTATTGCAAAAATTAAAACTTATTACGTTTTTATATCGACTTATCTAAAGCTTTTTTTTAATGTTTTCAAAAAGTTTGTGTTTTTTTATTTTTTTTATTTACTTGTGTGTTTCTATTTAGTTTCAGGTGTTGGCACTCCTGTAGATGCTCTAATGATGGAGAATTCACAGCTTAGAGAAGCAGTGTAAGCTTTTCAATTGAACTAAAAATGTATTGTGTTTAATATGATAAAATATGTTGTTTTTTTAAAAATGTATTTTTAATCTTTTTTTTATGAAAAAAACACATGCATTCTTGCAGTCATTACAGCATACAGAAATCAAAAGCATACTATAGTGCCAGGAATACCAAACTGTGTTCCTGACACTATTGCTCCCCTTGCTTCCCTCCTACCTAGCACCCCCCTCCTCTGTGAGTCTATTTACTTGATAAACTGAACGAAGAAAAAAGGAAAATCCCCTAAGGGCGTTCCTAAGCTGGCAAAGAAAGAAAATTGACAATAATGGTAAAAAAATACCTACAAATCCTAGGGAGTATGGTGTATGAATTAAAGGGAAAAATAAAGGAGCAAAAATATGCTACCTAAAGTCATTGCTAGTGCCCTTTGTAACACTAATAATGGGAATACATCTTTATTAAATCTTGGAAAGTAACAAAGGGACACAATATCAAGAAGACCCCCCCAAAATATTCAGTCTTATGGTGAAGAATGGTAATTCAAATTACCTATTTCGTACCTATTGGGGGAGTGAACAAATCCCTATAAATATATGGGTGCAGGCAAGAGATACAGAAGACAAAGTAATGCTGTGATGAATATATCAATGAAAAGAATTCAAGTAATATGTATCCCAAAACAGCAGACAATCCTATTTGTTTCTGTTATGTAGCTTATAACCAGTGGTACTGGACTAGTAGAGGGATTATAAGTGGTTAGGAGAAATCCTTGCAGAAAGTCCTCTAAACTAGTCCCTAGTCTCCTGGAAACACCTTCAAGGGTGTTCTAAACTAAGTCTGAATCTAAATAGTAGAATCACCTGCCTGATCAGCCATCACCAATACTAGCTAGGAATAACACTGCAAGATAAGAAAAGGGTCTAAATACCCATAGTGCAATAAAGTGTCCCTTGGTGCATGAGTGAAGTGAGAAGGAACGACGAGCTGTCGCCCGGCGTGCGTTTCGGTGTGTAGTAACACCTTCGTCAGGGGCTGAGCAATTGCCCTCGAGAAAAGCCGGGACTTTTAAATGTCCGTTAACCAATCAGGAGCGGGATCCCCCTATCGTCATTGATGACGTATCGGGATGATCCCGCGTCACCTGTGACGTGCCGTGTCACATGGCCGTGAGTGGCGGCAGGGGTGGAGTCAATAAGGGGAACGTCATATGATTGACAGGATACCTGTCTGTATTTGCCGTAACATGGCAAGGAAATATGACAAATCCCTTAAGAGCCTCCTTGTGATATTAAAAATAGCATTCTAACTTGAAAAATTTTATGAGCTGAATATGTTATATAGTTGGGACTCAATCCTAATATGTTTGAATTGAGCCACCAGTGATCACAGTGTACATAGACAGTCTGCATATGAAAAGGGTCTATGCTGACCTTCTTTACACTGTCTATTACCATATTATGATAATTGAATAGCAAATTGAAAAAGCTCATACATAATTAAAGTAGCGGTATAGTCATTCAAATTTTTGATTGTCTGTATAAGATGGACCTATTTGTCCTATATTTAAGCCAATTTATTAGAATATTTTTTTAGAATGATGTACAGTTCATTGAGTCCACAATTTCATTACTTTCTTATTGAGATAATACTGCTATGATCACATTTAATGTGTGCTCATGGTATATAACTTTAAATATATTATTGATAAAGTAAGCCTGTATGTACTAAATGCAGTTGGAAATAAATAGGGACAAGCTCTAAATATAGGGGCTCTTTCCTCTCATACGTGGTTTATTAGATGCTCCATGAAGGGGAGCTCTCAAGTAGACTATAACCTCTATCATGCTATTTATATTCTAATATTGCAGTGAAAGAATGGTTAACGGTTAATTTAAAAAGTATATGCTCAATTATCAAGAAAAAGTGCTGTGAGTGAAGGTAAATTATTTACAAAGTAATTACTATTTACAAATGGTCAATGTTTATATTTAGAGATCATGTAATAAATGGAGAGTAGGTAAAACCTTCATTCAATCAGTTTGGCAACAGAGTTTGTAGACGGTAAATCCAATAACATTCCCTCTTCCTAATGCGTTGGTCCCAATTGCCTTTCCTTTGGTCCTGTTTAATGAGTTCTATACCCTGGAACCTTAAGACAGTGGGGTCTCCCCTGTGTACATTTTTGACATGTCTAGAGACAGGAGTCTCTATATGTCTTGTTGTTTTTACTGCATTGACATGTTCTAAAATTCTTCTTCCAAAGGTGTGGAAAGTTTTTCCCACATACTGCATTGGACACTGGCATGTGATCAGATAGACCAAGCCCTTAGAGCTACAATTAAAGAAAGAGGGGGTGTCAAAATGCAGACTTTTAGAACTGTCTGTAAATGTTTTAGAGTCCTTTCTGATAATGTCACAGGCTTTGCATCTACCACATTTGTAGGTGCCTTTGAGGTTGTTGGATAGCCAATGTGTTGGCGCTGCAGTCCTCTGAAAGTGGCTATGTACAAGGGAATCCTTAAGATTCATACCTCTATTTGCCACTAAGGATACTCCCTCAATTGCTCGTCCTGTTTCAGCAGGGGCCAAAATCTATGCATAATAGATCTTACACAATTCCATCCGGCGTCATATGTGGCTACACATCTGACATAGGCGTGCACAGCCTATTGTATAAGGGTGTGCACCCTAAAGCACAAAAACACACGCCGCATATATATATATATATATATATATATATATATATATATATATATATATATATATATATATATATACTGCTGTGTGTGTGTGTGTGTAGACGCTGTGTGTGTAAGGGTGCTGTGTGTGTGAGGGCGATGTGTGTGTGTGTGAGGGCGATGTGTGTGTGTGTGAGGGCGCTGTGTGTGTGTGAAGGCGCTGTATGTGTGTGTAAGGGCGCTGTATGCGTGTGTAAGGGTGCTTTTAGTGTGTATATGTGAGGGTGATGTGTGTGTGAGGGTGCTGTGTGTGTAAGGGCGCTGTATGTGTGTGTAAGGGTGCTGTGTGTGTGTGTGTGTGTAAGGGTGCTGTTAGTGTGTATATCTGAGGGTGCTGTTAGTGTGTGTGTGTGTGTGTGTGTGTGTGTGTAAGGGTGATGTGTGTGTAAGGGTGCTGTTAGTGTGTATGTGTAAGGGTGATGTGTGTGTGAGGGTGCTGTTTGTGTGCTGTATGTGGGTGCTGTGTGTGTGTGCTGTATGTTTGGGGGATTGTGTGTATTGTGTGGGGGCCGTTTGGTAAATATCCCCCCTCCCTTCTTACCTTATGTAGGGAGGGGGGACCTTGCTGCTGCTGCCTTCCCTGGTGGTCCAGTGGAGGTGGGGGCAGATTTCTTAATATCCCCCTCCCTTCTTACATTATGCCTGGGAGTGGGGATCATTTCTGCTGCTGCCTTCCCTGGTGGTCCAGTGGAGAGTGAACTCTAGCCTTGCAGGCTAGAGTTCACTCTCGCGAGATCTGAGCGTTGCCGCGGTAACCGCGGCAACGCTCAGAATCCCGCAAGAGGACCCGGCGGAGCTGCTGGCAAGAGCTCCCCGGGTCCTCTCCTGCCTCCCTCCCTGCCTGTGGGTCGGTGGGGAGGGAGGCTTAGAGCAGAGCCGGCGCTCGGATAGCGCCGGCTCTGCATGAGCCGACAGGGAGATCCCGAGATCTCCCCTGCCGGTCTCAATACATAGGTGTGCCGCGGGTATTAGGGTGTGCCCAGGCACACCCGGCACACCCCGTGCGCACGCCTATGACATCTGAGTTGTTTGTTGTCTGGCTCCTTCATTTTCCCATATGCGTAGTTCTCTGGCCTTTATTTTAAAATCCTCAGTGTCTGTGCAGTTGTGCCAAAGGCGCAAATATTGGCCTACAGGGATCCCTTTATTTTGGGGGGTGGGGTGATAACTCTTCCAATTAAGTAGGCTATTTGTAGCCATACTTTTCCTAAATGGGTTCGTTTTTATACTCCCATTAGGATTCGGAATTAGAGTGGTTAGAGTTAGAGTGGGGGTTCCCACTTCAGTAGTGAATCTGAGGTTCAAGTCATTTTGGGTGTCTGTACAAATTGTGAGAACTGTTCAGACGTGCCTTTCCATATAATTACAATGTCATCTATATACCTTTTCCCAGTAATAGATGCATTGAATTAGATCATTTTGAGGATCTGAGAAAACTATTTTCTCTTCCCACCATCCCAGGTGCAGGTCGGCATAGGAGGGCGCACAAGATGTCCCCATAGCCGTACCCTGCACCTGGTGGTAATACACTCCATCAAATAGAAAAAAGTTATGTGTCAAAATTAACTTGAACAATTGTACAGTAAAATCACTATGTTGGTACTAGTGGGTACCTCTTTTTTATAAAAAGTATCTAGTATGTGTTAAGCCTAAAGAATGAGGGATGGAACTGTAGAGACTCTACATCGAGACTACAGAGCATAGAGTGTGGCGGCATCTGAATTTTGGTCAATTTCACCAGTGTTTGTTCTGTATCTCTCAGGTAAGATGGAAGTCGGATAACCAGAGGTTTCAAAATTTGATCCAGATAGATACTTGGAATTCTGGGTCAAGTTATTATTACCGGAGACTATCGGTCTCCCAGTTAGGGTGTTGTGCTGTTTGTGTAACTTAGGTAGACTGCAAAAAGTTGAGATACGTGGCCTGTCACCTAAAATGTAATCATATTAATTTTTGGAAAAAAGTTTGTCATTCAATCCTTTTTGCAGAATCGTTTTCAATTTGTCTAGAAATGTTGTAGTCGGGTCATATTGAATGACCTTATAAGTACTCTCATCAGTTAGTATTTTCTTTGTCATTTCTACATAGTTGGCAGTGTCCATAATTACGACATTACCTCCCTTGTCGGATGGTTTAATCATAATTTCCTTATTCTCTCTTAGGGATTTTAAGGCCCTTACTTCTACTGCGGGTAAGTTGAAATTAGGTTTCAAGTCTAAGTCAGATGTTGTGATTTTTTCAATCTCATTGCTCACTAATTCGACAAATGTCTCAATATATTTTGAGTCTCCAAGTTTTGGACAATATTGACTTTTTTTCTTTAAATTGGTGAGAGGGTATACTGCTTGTTCACCTTTGTCATTTTCTTCTAGAAGTTCTGCTAATAACATGGTCATTTTATAATCCATGAGGTCTAGGCCTAATGCCTTTGCTTTTTTTGTAAATAGTAATTACTTTGTAAATAATTTACCTTCACTCACAGCATATACTTTTTAAATTAACCGTTAACCATTCTTTCACTGCAATATTCAATATAAATAGCATGACAGAGGTTATAGTCTACTTGAGAGCTCCCCTTCATGGAGCTTCTAATAAACCACATATGAGAGGAAAGAGCCCCTATATTTAGAGCTTGTCCCTATTTATTTCCAACTGCATTGAGTACAGACAGGCTTACTTTTTCAATAATATATTTAAAGTTATATACCATGAGCACACATTAAATGTGATCATAGCAGTATTATCTCAATAAGAAAATAATGAAATTGTGGACTCAATAAACTGTACATCATTCTAAAAAAATATTCTAATAAATTGGCTTAAATATAGGACAAATAGGTCCATCTTATACAGACAATCAAGAATTTAAATGACTATACCGCTACTTTAATTATGTATGAGCTTTTTCAATTTGCTATTTAATTATCATAATATGGTAATAGACAGTGTAAAGAAGGTCAGCATAGACCCTTCTCATATGCAGACTGTCTATGTACACTGTGATCACTGGTGGCTCAATTCAAACATATTAGGATTGAGTCCCCACTATATAACATATTCGGCTCATAAAATTTTTCAAGTTAGAATGCTATTTTTAATATCACAAGGAGGCTCTTAAGGGGGTTCGTCATATTTCCTTGCCATGTTACGGCGAATACAGACAGGTATCCTTTCAATCATATGACGTTTCCCTTATTGACTCCTCCCCTGCCGCCACTCACTGCCATGTGACACGGCACAACACAAGTGACGCGGGATCATCCCGATACGTCATCAATGACGATAGGGGGATCCCGCTCCTGATTGGAGCGGCATTTAAAAGTCCCGGCTTTTCTCGAGGGCAATTGCTCAGCCCCTGACGAAGGTGTTACTACACACCGAAACGCACGTCAGGCGACAGCTCGTCGTTTCTTCTCACTTCACTCATGCACCAATGGACACTTTATTGCACTATGGGTATTTAGACCCTTTTCTTATCTTGCAGTGTTATTCCTAGCTAGTATTGGTGATGGCTGATCAGGCAGGTGATTCTACTATTTAGATTCAGACTTAGTTTAGAACACCATTGAAGGTGTTTCCAGGAGACTAGAAACTAGTTTAGAGGACTTTCTGCAAGGATTTCTCCTAACCACTTAGAATCCCTCTACTAGTCCAGTACCACTGGTTATAAGCTACATAACAGAAACAAATAGGATGGTCTGCTGTTTTGGGATACATATTACTTGAATTCTTTTCATTGATATATTCATCACAGCATTACTTTGTCTTCTGTATCTCTTGCCTGCACCCATATATTTATAGGGATTTGTTCACTCCCCCAATATTTATTTATTTATTTATTTATTAAAAATTCTTAAGAAACGCAGTCTTATTACCCATAGGGTCTCGCATACGCATGCACATGCGCATACCAGCAATAAAAAACAGATAAAACCATATCCAGCAAACAACAGCATTATAATCACATGCATTTGGACCAGGTTAAAAATTTTCATGTCATCCCATACGCCTGAGCAAATAAAGCTGTTTTTAAGCTCCGGCGGAACTTCAGTAGATCATTCTCAAGTCTTAATGTCAGAGGCAGGGAGTTCCAAAATTGTGCTCCCTGAACTTCACTCGTTCTCCCTCCGCACTTTTTCTTTTTAAAATTTGGAATCTTCAATAAGGCTAAATCAGCCGATCTCAAGGATCGACTGGGAGCATAGCGTGTGAATTTATCCTTCAGATAGTCTGGTCCCATACCATGGACTGCCTTAAATACCAAACAACCATTTTTAAACAGAACCCGTTCACGAACGGGCAGCCAATGCAAGGCTCTTAATGATGGAGTGATATGGTCATTGCGGGCCACACCCGTAAGTAGCCTTGCAGCTGCGTTCTGTATCAACTGTAGCTTGTGTATGATGTTCTGAGGCAGTCCAAGGTACAGAGCATTGCAGTAGTCCAATCGGCTACTGATGATGGCGTTGACCACCGAGATTTGATCAGAGGAGGCAATGAATCTAAAAATAGACCTCAGAAGCCTCAGGTGGTAGTGGCAAGAGCTTACCACCTGATTAATCTGGGGCTTCATTGTCAACCTGGAGTCGAAAATGACTCCCAGATCTCTGACCTTGGTGGCAGGACTCGGAGGTGGAGAAAACGAGTCCGGCCATGAGGGAAAGATACTATTCACCTCCTGGTTACTGAAGATGATGCATTCAGTTTTGGAGCCATTAAGTTTTAGATAATTGGCTCCCATCCACGACTGGATATCCTGTAGGCAGGAAGAAAGATTGATTTGATCCTCCTTTTTCTTGGCCAGGCGAAAATACAACTGGGTATCGTCGGCATAGATATGATAGGGAAGCGTGTGGCGGCGGATGATATGGGTCAGTGGCCTCATATAGATGTTAAACAGGATTGGAGATAAGGCCGAACCCTGGGGGACTCCACATGTCAGGGAGATGTTAGAGGAGTAAAATGTCCCCAATTTTACCCTTTGAACCCTGTCGTGGAGAAACGAGGTCACCCAAGCCAACGCCCTGTCATCCACACCAGCCACAGTAAATAGCCTCTCTGTCAATCTATCATGATTGATAGTATCGAAGGCCGCCGATAAATCCAGGAGTACCAGGGCAATTTCCTCCCCTCTGTCCAAGGCCCACAGGAGATCGTCGTGGACTTTAACCAGGGCAGTTTCTGTCCCTCTGCCAGGTCGAAATCCCGATTGGAAGTCATCCAGAATGTGATTAGACTCCAGGTGAGGCTGAATTTGCCATACCGCCGCTCTCTCGATGATCTTGGCCAAAAAAGGCAAGGTGGAAATAGGTCGATTGTTGCTCAACTCGGAGCGTGGCACAGTTGGTGTCTTCAGCAGAGGGATAACCACAGCCTGCTTCAGAATGCCAGGCACAACTCCGGTGGCAAATGACATACTAACAATGGGTACGAAATAGGTAATTTGAATTACCATTCTTCACCATAAGACTGAATATTTTTTGGGGGGGATGGGGGGGTCTTCTTGATATAGTGTCCCTTTGTTACTTTCCAGGATTTAATAAAGATTTATTCCCATTATTAGTGTTACAAAGGGCACTAGCAACAACTTTAGGTAGCATATTTTTGCTCCTTTATTTTTCCCTTTAATTCATACTCCATACTCCCTAGGATTTGTAGGTATTTTTTACCATTATTGTAATTTTCTTTCTTTGCCAGCTTAGGAACGCCCTTAGGGGATTTTCCTTTTTTCTTCGTTCAGTTTATCAATTTATCTGGGTACAAGCCCTTTGGTGGGACTGGCACCATCATCTGACCACACTCCCTTGTTTTTTCCCTTTATACCTTCTTTGTTCTATCTTTGAAGGTAATTGGTAAAACAAGGTAGTATCTGCTTACTTAGAGTTTATTTACTTACCTTATCCCAGTGCCAACGCTCGCCAGCTACGCTAGCATTAGACCGCCCCATAGGAAATCATTGAATCAATGCTTTTCAATGCTTTTCTATGGGAACAAATCTGGTGCTGCATGTCCTCATGCATCCTTATACTGGACTAAAGATCCATTTGGATGCAGGAAGCACCTCCAGTGGATGTTCCATTGCAGTTTCTCTGGAATAGGCACCTGAACCACTTAATCTCAATAATGTGGTTTCAGCGCAGTGTCCTTATCTTTTTTTTTTTTTAATTCTTTTTTTTAATTCTTTATTTTTGTTGTGCATGGTATAACAACAGGCTTGTTTAGCCACAATAGCAGTCACAAGCAGTAATGAATGAACAGGTAAAACATAACGTGGCATATGAGTGTACAGCACAATTTTAGTTTTGTAAGAGAAAAAACATAAGAAACAAGCTATTCCGGTACCTATGCCTATCTGGCATATATGGAAAGTGTTAAACAATGCATTAGCTTAGGTACGCATTATGTAGTTACATTGCGAGGTCGTAGCAGAAGGTTGCCTAAGGTGACGGTATTATGCATGTTAACAAAATTAGGCTCAGGCTTAAAAGAGAAAATAAATAAAATAAAAATAAATAACTATTGAACTATGCTGGTAACCATCCTGGATTGGTGAGAGGCTAGTATATCAGCTTAATCACGAGTGAGCTTCGATTGAATGTGAACGAAGTTGTGTAGATCAGACAAAATAGAGGCTACCACGCTATTCATGAGACTACATAAGCATTAATTACCCTTGATTAATCTCGAGTAGCATGCTGGTTAATACATGCAGTAGTTGGGCCCCCGTTCTCTGTGGTCATAATGGTTCATGCTGTAGTTGTGGGTGCCGGTCAACAGCGGAGGTAAGGTGGGAGACTTATTAGGCTTCAAGGCAGCTACGTGACATTTTAGGATCCTCTCTGTTTGTTTTGTGTGTTAATAGAGTACCCATATCAGATTAAGTCATTATGGGTTATGTTTGTTTAAACATGCTGGTCGTAGTGCCCTATTGCTGTTGTATAAAATGCAGAACACTATCTAGTCTATGAGTATGCCTTGTTGAGGGCAGATTATGCTGGTGAAGACTAACTGCGTGTCGTGATAGTCTATGTGGAGGAATACAAGTCGCTGCCGTCCAAAGCATTTAGCAGCGTATATGGGGAACATGCTAAGCACTAAGTGTGCGCAACAAAATAGAGTAAGCGGAAAAATCAGGAGTGAAAACAAAAAGCAAGAGTGAAAATATGTGAGGCATTGTTGTTGTGTTATATGCACCGAAACCCAGTGAATAGCGTGTTCGGGTCATAGGTGAGGTAAGTCACGGTGTGTGTTGCCATGCTGGAGTCAAAACGTTGAAAATAAAAATACGATGGTATTAAGAATGTAGTAAAACATATAAACAAGTAACAATTGATAACAATTGGCTTCAGGTTGTGGCTATAGATAGAGCATTGAAGTACCCCCTGTCTTGCTAGCTGGACAAGATGTAAGTAAGTGTCATGCTAGCGAGCCAATAGCAAAAGGTGGCAGTACCTATTTGGATGCGAAAGACATGCAGAACATTTATACCTCTGTGTTATATTATACTGAAGCTGAAGTAAACATATTAAGTAGGGCGCATGGTTATTAAGCTCGTAAGGGGCTCGTGGCTTATGTAAGCACACAGTGTACAATTCTCGCTCTGCCAACTCCGGTGATCAACAAGCTGATGGTGCACCCTGTTAGTTCATAGAGCCATGAGAACTAAGTAGGTAGTATTCCATAAGAGGTAGAGCATGAGAGAAGGAAAGAGTTCTCCAGGTCCTGGGTGTTGATCACGTCAGTTGGTGTATCAAGAGGCATTAGAGGTGTCTCTGTGTGGTACTCCATGTCTCGGTGTGACAGTGTAGGCATGTGTTGGGAGTGCTGAGGCTTGTTCTGGGGATCATTCCCATTTACGTGGTAACCGAGGCGTAGTTAATCGGTGTGGTGCTCCGCGGTCTGAACGGGGCGCTTCTTTCCGGGTCCCATTTGTGGGTCGGGTTGGTATGGGCCCTGGGTCCCTCCTGGGGGAGTACATCCAGTGACAGCCCCGTGTTTTGTAGGAGAGTCTCTGCTTCTTGTATGCTGTGGATTTGGTACGTTGTTGCACCGTGTTGCACCAGGAGCGTGTATGAGGATCGCCAGCGATATGGTACATTATTGCGCTGGAGTGTGGAGGTGAGGGGCCTGAGTGACCTGCGCCATGCCAGGGTTCCGCTAGACAGGTTGGCATAAAAGGCCAAGTTTGCGTTTTCGAACCGTATGAGGACTCTGCCCCGGACCGCCGATAGGACCTTCGCTTTGTCTTCCCCATTGCCAAAGGTGAGGATGGTGTATTTTGTGGCCGTGTCTGGGGCCCCAGCGGGTTTTGGGATTCGGAAGACATTAGTAGGTGTGATAGTATTGGCTTGGTCTGGGGATAGAATTGCGGTTAGCATGTGTTTGATCGTGTGCGGCAATTCCTTCTCCGGTACCCCCTCCGTAATCCCCCTGACCTTTATGTTGAGTCTGCTTCGAGAGTCCTCTTGGGCTGTGAAGCGTCGCTCATACAGCTCATTTTGGCGGCGGAGATCCCGCATGTCGTTCTGCAGTGAGGTTATGGTGCACTGCTGTTCTTGTGAGGATTCCTCTAGCGCGGTGATGCGGCCTATCAGGCCTTGCAGCTCCCCCCTTAGTGCTGTGACATCTGCTGGGATATTTGTCTGTAAGTCAGCCAGCAAGGACTTCAGTACCCCAGTAGTCACCAGTTCGGCATCAGGTTTTTTGGGGGGTTTGCTGGGTTTAGCCTTTGTCTGTGGTACTGGGTTAAGGAGGTATTCCTCTTCTTCGTCCCCTGAATAATCATCTGCGTGGTCCATGAGGTCCGTGCAGCCTCCGTGGAGAGCCGCCATATTGGGTCCGCTCGGGCCGTGTGCCTGCCGCCACATTTCCCCAATTGTGAGTCCTGGGGCCGGTTTATCTTGCGCTTGTTTTTTGGTTTTGCGTCCCATGTTGGCTTAAGGTGTTCCCGCCCGTGGTTCGCGTTGTTTTAGGGGTATTATTAGTCGCTTTATGGGGTATTTTCCCAGTTTTCGTTCAGAGCTCTCGGGTCTTGCGTCTGCTTGCCTCGGCAGTTAGGCTCCGCCCCTCGTCCTTGTCTTTTTAATCTTTGAGACATTTGTGAATCTCTGGCTGAGTTAAATTCAGTTATAGATTAAATGACTCCCAGAGAGAGTTCAGCATGGCATTTTGCAGGGCATGGACACTAGCCTCCCAATGCTTTCCTATGAGGAAGCATTTTCCCCTGTTTATTAAATGATGTAATTGCACAGATAACATCCATGTTATAGTGTTTGAAACCATGATTTTCCCATTAAATGAAACATACATATTTATATATATTTTTAAAACATTTGACATCTCTATAGGCTATACGAATCTATGCCAAGTTTTATGACATGAACTCGCTTGCATGGAACATCCAGCTGCTTGGGGCTCACTGTAATTCAATTGGGCAATTGTAATTGGGCAGTTGTTATGAGGAACTTGTAAGTGCGGTGCAAATTCAAGAGTTTGGAGAGAAAACAAACGGCATACTTTATAGTAGTATTGCGCTTTTAACAATAGATACATCATACATAGTCTGCTTCAAATAAGCCTTAAATACAATTTTTTTCTTGTTTTTTTGTTCTTTACAACTGATTTAGAGAAAAACAAACAAGAAATGAGTGTCCTATCTAATAAAATATAACTTTTAATAGTAGTGTTAAAACTAGTAAATTGATAGGGATGAAATATCCAATTACTCAAGTATGTACAAACTAATATTCATAAGTGTGGTGATAAACCAATGTACTTATACTATCTGATTGATAGTTTGTCAATCGGAGAATATATAGAGCTAAGATTGATCCTATTACAGGATATTCCAAATCGTTGTCTAGTGATAACCAGAGTGCAGTATAATATCCTCTAGGATCAAATAAATATGTAGGTTGCAGGTTTTAGTCCCAAGCATAAGTGGTGCAAAAAATAAGAACTACCGGTAAATAAAATAATAAGTACTAAATAACAATATATACAGTCATTGGGAGGTTCTGTTCTAAAGTTTTCAGAAACCTATTCCCAATAAAGTATGCAAAACTGAGTTTTGCAATCCACAGGGGCCAAATCAAATGACACTTGCTGTGCAGATGATACAGAAATAATCTCAATGTTGGACTGTAACCCGTCGGTAATCAAACACAATGTAACAATTCTGTAACCGCTAGAGAATAAATACTGACTTCATTGCTACAACCGCAGCACAAATGGGTGGTCTAGAAATAGAGTATGTATGTCAGCCAGAGCGCTCAATGTTAAATAGTCAACTTAAATACATAATATTTAGGGAAGCACAGTAATACAGCCTCTGTGGATAAAAAGAAACCGTAATTGCTGTGGGAACAATAGGAGGGCTATCCGTTTTAAGCAGATAACAATAAAATAGAGAGATGGCTAAAAGTGTTAATGAAGCCCTATTTCCTATAGAGAGCAATGACAGTTAAAAAATGCTCGGGACCCGGGGCTAATATAGATAAATTCAAGATAGAGATTCAAATGAATATAACTCTAAAGACTCTAGGTTGCCAAGTGCCCCTGACACGCGCGTTTCTCCCACAACTCATCAGAGGGGAACCAATGTGTGGGGAATGACCGGAGTTTTAAAGGGAGATAGCAGTTCTGATAGGTAGGTTCAAAAATCATCATCATTTTATAAGCCAATAAGAAACATATCAAGCAATGACGTGAAGAATTGTCAGAGTTAACCCTAAACGTTGTCTTTGAAGGGTATTTTAACCCTTTATGAGCTAGATAATTAAACATCAGAGTTTAAACTGCTATACAGTGTAGAAAAAAAAATAATAAAAAAAAAATCCTAACTTAGGGATATAAATGTGAGGAAATTATCGACAACGTATTGCCGGCTCACAAATATCTTTATTGTGAGTGCTTGAGTATTCTCAGACTAATGTCTCCTATAGTAAGGAGATATTGATATTTATTGAGAATAAAAGAAGTGAATCAGAGGCTATAATATAAATCATAGTATAGACCTCCGAATGCATTACTGACTCTTGAAAAAAATAAAAAAATAAATTGTAGGAGTCCGGCAATGCATATGTTATATATTTATTGGTCATTGTCACAACTGAAAAGGGGAGTAAGAACATCCACAATTATGACATAACTGTGACTACACATGTATTAATGTCTTCATTCAAACATGGTAGTTCCGTCCTATCGATTCACCAAATGATTATCGCATAGGACTACACAGTATTGGACAGTCAAATAGGGACAAATAGTCAAAGAGAAATATATATAAATCACATTGAATATGAAGCCTAAGGTGGTCGATGGTTCATATGTACAAGGCTTAACATACGTTGCAAATGAAGAAAGTTGGAATTGATATGACACTTGATGTGGTGGCAAATGAAATGGTAGCAACGTTACGGAGTAAAGAAGGTTTAAGATGATGACTGACTAATGGTTTAAGTTAAGGGTATGACCATGCAGATATCCTTACGGTGATAACGTTAATACACTGAGTTGCCATATAATCACCAATGATGATTTATAGGGCACTGACTAGGATGTGAAGCTGCCTATATATTAGGAGATGAATGTGGTGCTATATAGTTGCCTTCCTTTATTAGTGAACCCGGAGATTGTCAGAAAGTTACTCAGTGTTGTTGTATTAGGTGTGAAGAATAGTACAAGTCATAAGTGAACCTATTTCATAAAATTATTGAATATGAGTTCTAAGGAGTTAAACACCATAACGACAAAGATATACAGTGCCCCCCAACGACAACTTAGTATATTAGAATAATGCAGAGGGGTTCAAAAAAAACCTACACACATATATATATATATATGACATGCAGATGAATTTGCTCGGTTTAGATGTTACTGGCAAAGTGATGATGTTCATGGATATGTCATAAACATAAAAATGATGTTCAAGCAATATTGTTTTCACATTTAGATCGTTCTGAGTTTAATGTAAGAAGGGAGTAAAATTAAATTCCTCGTTGAAGCCATTAGGTGTTAAGGTTTGAAACTCCTAAATCCATCTGGACTCTTTCTGTAGTAGTATCCGATTAAAGTTTCCTTGTCTGGAATTAAGAATGACTCTTTCCAGAGCTTGGAATGACAGATGTTTAGCATTTCCATCATGAAAGTTGCGAACATGGTTGGCAACAGGAGTGGACAGATTGGGATTGTTCACAGAATTAACATGCTGTAGGATATGTCTTCTGAATTCTTGATATGTCTTGCCAATATACTGCTTACCACATATGCAAGTTATGACATAAAATTACTTGGGTGGTACTGCAGTTAATGAAATTATTAATTTTAAATTCTTTATTGGTATTTTCATATTTAACCATTTTGGAGGTTTTGACAAATGGACAGGCCTTGCAATGTCCACATCTCTGAATCCCCATAGGTGCAGTAAGATAACTTTTTGGAGATGTTTTTCTTTCTAGATGACTATGCACTAGAAGGTCACGAAGATTTTTGGACCTGCGTGCTGTGATGTTCGGATAGGCGATTGATTGGGGATTCAAATCTGTGTCATATTGTAAAATAGGCCAATTCCAACTTTCTTCTTTTGCAACTTATGTTAACCCCTTAAATCCGCAGGACGTACTATTACACCCTGCAGGAGCCGGCTCTAATCGCCGGCGGGCGTAATAGTACGCCCTCGCTATAATGGCCGCCCACGTGGCCGGCGCTAATCGCCCGCTGCAGATCGCGGTCGGGGGGGATGCCTGGCACCCCAGGCAACCCCCCCTGTGGCCGGTGACCGCGATCTGCAGTCTCTGATCGCAGTGACAGGCCGTCACTGCGATCAGTATTTACCCTGTGTCAGCCGATTTCACACACGTGGGGGCGGCTCTCCCCTTGTGCAGATCGCGGTCGGGGGACTTACCTGGCCCCCTAGGCAGTCCCCCTGGGGTCAGTGACCGCAATCTGCACTGTCTGAGATCGCAGTGACAGGCTGTCACTGCGATCTCAGAGCGCTCTGATCGCAGTGACAGCCTGTCACTGCGATCAGTGTTACATGTGACAGCCTACAGGCTGACACATGTAACTAGCGCAATGATCCCCCTGCAGATTGGTAGGGGGGGAGTGCTTGTACCACCCAGGCACTCCCTCCTGTGGTCAATTACCCAATCTGCAGGAGGTGATCACAGTGACGGGCAGTCACTGTGATCACTGATCCTGTGTGTCAGCCAGTGATGTGAAATCACTGGCTGACATTGTCTCTGCCCCCCTGTCCTGCCCCCTATATATATATATACACACATACACACATTTACACATACACGAAGTGCATTTAAATATTAATATATATAATTATATATATATATATTAATATCAAATTACACATAGACTGATACTGATTAAATATATATATATATAATTATTGTTATATATATATATTTATATATAATATAAAAAAATATGTAAATACGTAAACATGTAATTAAAACAATAATTAAAACAATTATAAAAAAATATATATAGATGTTTTTTATTTCGTTCTAACTGTATTGTGATATTAATATATATATATATTTATATCAAAATACACGTAGAACAAAATAATAATATATATATATATACAGAAATATATACGTATATATCACTATATATATACCTATATATAAATAAAAAAAAATATATATATATATATATATATATATATATATATATATATATATATATATATATATATATACGTGTATGTATATACATATATTAATTCTATGCATATATTTATGTAATATTTTACATAATTAGGTATCCTAATTAATTACAATTAGCGGGACCTGCCTGACATCCCATGCCGAAAGTATAGGGAATTTAATTTGCTAGCACTTTATTTAACCCTATAACTTTCCAAGACACCATAAAACATGTACATGGGGGGTATTATTTTACTCGGGAGACTTTGCTGAACACAAATATTAGTGTTTCAAATCAGTAAAATGTATTTCAACGATGATATCGCCAGTAAAAGTGATGTTTTTTGCATTTTTCACGCACAAGCAGCACTTACACAGACGATATTATTGCTGCAATACTTTTTACTGTTTTGAAACACAAATATTTGTGTTCAGCGAAGTCTCCCGAGTACAACAGTGCCCCTCATGTACAGGTTTTATGGTGTTTTCAAGAGTTACAGCATCAAATATAAGGCTTGTGTTTCATTTTTTCACATTAACATTTGCCAGATTGCTTACGTTGCCTTTGTGACCGTATGGTAGCCCAGGAATGAAAATTACCCCCATGATTGCATACCATTTGCAATATTAGACAGCCCAAAGTATTGCAAATAGGGTATGTCCAGTCTTTTTTAGTAGCCACTTAGTCCCAAATACTGGCCAAAATTGGCATTCAACTTAGTTTTTTGCATTTTTCACACACAAACAAATACTAATGCTAACTTTGGCCAGTGTTTGTGACCAAACGGCTACTAAAAAAGACTGGACATACCCCATTTGCAATACCTTGGGTTGTCTACTATTGCAAATGGTATGCCATTATGGGTGTGAATTTTATTCCTGGGCTGCTATACAGTCTCAAAGGCAACGTAACCAATCTGTCGAATTTCAATTTCAAATGTAACACGCTATATTTGACCCTGTAACTTCCCAAAACACCATAAAACCTGTACATAGGGGGTACTGTTTTACACGTGAGACTTTGCTGAATACAAATATGTGAATTTTATTGCAGTAAAAACAAACAGTATTATGACATTGACAGTTAAAATGTCATGTACAACTAAAAAAAAATGAAGAAAATTCTTATTTTCTCCCATTTTTTTCATATCAAATTATGTTTCATAGCTAAATATTTGCTATTAAATGAAAGCCCTGTTTCCCCTGAATAAAATGATATATAATAAGGGGGGTGCATTTAGTATGAAAGAGGTGAATTACGGTTGGACAGACATATTGCGCAAATGCCAGGTTTTGTTTACGTTTTGTTCTGTTCACAACTTGTACATTTGGCTGCGGTCTTAAGGGGTTAAGCCTTGTACATATGAACCATCGACCACCTTAGGCTTCATATTCAATGTGATTTATATATATTTATATTTGACTATTTGTCCCTATTTGACTGTCCAATACTTTGTAGTCCTATGCGATAATCATTTGGTGAATCGATAGGACGGAACTACCATGTTTGAATGAAGACATCAATACATGTGTAGTCACAGTTATGTCATAATTGTGGATGTTCTTACTCCCCTTTTCAGTTGTGACAATGACCAATTAATATATGACATATGCATTGTCGGACTCCTACAATTTATTTTTTATGTTTTTCAAGAGTCACTAATGCATTCGGAGGTCTATACCATGATTTATGTTATAGCCTCTGATTCACTTCTTTTATTCTCAATACATATCAATATCTCCTTACTATAGGAGACATTAGTCTGAGAATACTCAAGCACTCACAATAAAGATATCTGTGAGCCGGCAATACGTTGTCGATAATTTCCTCACATTTATATCCCTAAAATAGGATTTTTATTTTTATTTTTTTTATTTTTATTATTTATAATTTTTCTACACTGTATAGCAGTTTAAACTCAGTTTAATTATCTTGCCCATAAAGGGTTAACATACCCTTCAAAGACAACGTTTAGGGTTAACTCTGGCAATTCTTCACGTCACTGCTTGATATGTTTCCTATTGGCTTATAAAATGATGATGATTTTTGAACCTACCTATCAGAACTGCTATCTCCCTTTAAAACTCTGGTCATTCCCCACACATTGGTTCCCCTCTGATAAGTTGTGGGCGAAACGCACACGTCAGGGGCACTTAGTGACCTAGAGTCTTTAGACTTATAATCATTTGAATCTCTATCTTGAATTTATCTATATTAGCCCCGGGTCCCGAACATTTTTTAACCGTCATTGCTCTCTATAGGAAATTGGGTTTCATTAACACTTTTAGCCATCTCTCTATTTTATCGTTATCTGCTTAAAACGGATAGCCCTCCTATTGTCCCACAGCAATTAAGGTTTCTTTTTATCCACAGAGGCTGTATTACTGTGCTTCCCTAAATATTATGTATTTAAGTTGACTATTTAACATTGAGCGCTCTGGCTGACATACATACTCTATTTCTAGACCACCCATTTGTGCTGCGGTTGTAGCAGGGAAATTGAAGATTATACTAGCGTAGTGTACCTATAATCTTAATTTTAGTAATGACCGGAGGCGAGTATTTTGCATTAACTCTCTTTACTAACTCCACATAGCAGTAAAGAAAAGTGAAAAAACATTAACCAATCAAAAATGCAATAGGAGGTATAGTATTCACAGTGATGAGGCTCCTCCCCCTCTTTCGAAGCAACATCATAACTAGAGTTCCCAATAAGGATCCCAGGCTTGCAACGTGCACCAACGGGTGAATTTTCCAATAACGAAACTTTAAAGGTTGAAGGAAAGTCCAAGGGTATCCATCCTGAGAATAAACGGTAACGTCACGACTCTACGCTGAAATAAAACGTAAAAATGGGTTAGGAACCGGTCTGGAAACTGAAGCAATGTTGGCAACCCAGCACAATCTTACAAAGATGTAATTCAATCGACAATCAATAGATGAATATAATGACCAGTAGCTTTAGTAATAAGCAAAGTCTAAACTTAGCCCCTATTTAGTTTAGCGAAGGAGAAAGCTAGGGAAAGAATATATAGCGTGCAAGCATACTTACGTGTATCCCGTCATCTCAAGGGTGGGGAAGGTGGGAAAATACTCGCCTCCTGTCATTACTAAAATTAAGATTATAGGTACACTACGCTAGTATAATCTTCAATTTTACCACATGACAGGAGGCTTCCTATTTTGCATTTTCTAACGCTTATGAAGGAGAGACTTAGCCGCTCCCGTGCTCGGGCGGAAGTAGAACGTCGGAAAGGTCGACTCTCGTGACCAGTCCGCGGAATGTAGTATATCCGCCAGTGATATACGGAAGGTAACGCCCTCCGGGGAGACCGAAAAAGCGTTGATATCGAATGCCCGAACGTCCGATACCCAGCGGATTGAGACTAGACACAGTAGGAGTGTCAGTTTGGCAGAGATCTGTCGGAGGGAAAGCCTGTCGTTATCTGGCCAGTCTCTCAAAAACTGTAGGACGACTTCGACGTCCCACAAGCTGGCGTATCTGGGTTTCGGGGGCCTCTGTAATCGTATGCCTCTAAGGAGTTGGCATACTAGCAGGACCTTCCCGACGGTGATCCCCATAATTGGTACGTGGGCCGCCGAAATGGCGGAGCATACGACGTTGAGGGACCGGTACGACCGACCCGCGGAGAATAGGTGAGAAAGAAAATTCAGTATGGACGTTATAGGTGCAGTAAAGGTATCAAGGTTCCGTTCACTGCATCAAGAGGACCAGGAGTTCCAAGCTGATGGGTAACATTGTCTGGTTCCCGGAGCGCACGAGTCCGATATGAGGTCTCTAGCCGCTTGCGATAGTTCGTTGGTCTGCCAGGCACCCCTGAAAGAGTCCAGGCCACCAAGGCAAGACGTTCTTCTAGGACAAGAGGGTGGGGGTTCCCTTTCGGATCCGTGAGGAGCGTTGGGTAGGATGACAGGAGGAGGGGATCCTTGTATGATGAAGCCAGGAGATCTGGGAACCAGGGTTGGCCCCGCCATAGGGGGGTGATGAGGAGTAGAGATCAGAGTTGGGTCTTCAAATATTGAATCGTCCTCGCTATCATGGCGAATGGGGGAAAGGCGTATGCTCCCGTGGGTGGCCATTGTTGGAGAAATGCGTCTACTGCCCTGCTCTCCGGGTCCGGTAGCCAGCTGAAGTATTCAGTTGTCTGTTTTTTGCTGCATGACACGAACAAATCCAGGTGGAGTGGACCTCTCCTGATCGAGAGGCGGTGGAAGACCTGTGGATCCAGTCTCCAGTCGCTGCTGTCTCGCCAGTGGCGTGAGAGCCAGTCCGCCGCCAGGTTAGTTTCTCCCGGGAGATATTCTGCCATCAGGGAGATTTTGCGGGGCAGGCAGAATTCGAAGATCTTCTTCGTGATCTCTGAGAGGAATCTGGACCGTGCACCTCGCAAGCGGTTAATGTAACGGACCGCTGAGATGTTGTCCATTCGGAGGAGAATGCAGCAGTTTGTCCTGTCCCTTGCTAGGCTGCGGATTGCGAACGATCCCGCCAGGCGTTCCAGACAGTTTGTGAAGGTCGACTTCTTGAGAAGTCCAGACGCCTCCTGTCGATCTGCCTTCGCCCGTGGCTCCCCAGCCCCAGAGGCTGGCTTCCGATTCCAGGACTATGTCGGGTGTGCTCCCGAAGATAGCCCGGCTGTTCCAGGCTTCCATGCTGTTCAGCCACCATCCGAGTTCTTCCTTGACTTCTTCCGTCACTGGAATGGATTGGTCGTAGGAAGGGTTCTGGCGGAGAAAGGAGGCCGTCAGAACCCTACATTGCTCTGTAGTGGAGCGGTCCTGGGAATATTGCCTGGATGGAGGCGGATAGTAGGCCCACGACTCGCGCCAGAATGCGGAGTGGAATGGTACGGCAGCGAATGACCCTGCATAGTTCCTTTCTGATGGTCGTGATCTTTGATGTCGGCAGCCGTAGTGTGCTGGACTTGGAGTCGATCTCGAAGCCCAGGAATTGTACTGTCTGGGACGGAAATATCGCTGACTTCTGGTAGTTTATCACGAAATCTAGAGACGTCAGGAATTGGATGGTATAGTGTGTGTGTTGAGTCAGTCTGGACCTGTCTGAACAAAACAGTAGCAGGTCGTCCAGGTAAATAATGCACCGAATTCCTTGTGCTCGTAGATGTGTGACAACTGGCTTCAGCAGTTTAGTGAAGCACCACGGGGCTGAGCTGAGGCCGAAGGGGAGGCATGTGAATTGCCAGGGTCGGCTTTGCCATTGGAACCTGAGGAATTGACGGCAGGAGGGGTGGACGGGTACTGATAAGTAAGCGTCCTTGAGGTCCAATCTTGTGAACCAGTCCCTGTCTTGGAGGAGGTCTCTCAGGAGGTGGATGCCCTCCATTTTGAAATGCCTGTACCTTACATAGGCGTTGAGCCGTCTCAGGTTTATGACGGGTCAAAATTCCCCTGGTTTCTTTTTTACCAGAAATATATTGCTGAAGAAACCCCGGTAGTTGTGAGCGGGTTCGATCGCTCCTTTCGACCGGAGCTCTCGTAGCTCGTTGTCTATGAGTTGTCGGTCCTCTGCTGAGCACTGTATGGGGTGCGGAGGGACCGTTTGGTTTGGGGTGTCTACGAAATCGATCATGTAATCCCGAACTGTCTGTAGGATCCATGCGTCTGTGGAGATGGTCGTCCAGTTCTGAAAAGTAAGTGGTACATGAGGTGTAATATGGCTTACCTGTGGGGAAACGTGCTCTGCCACGGCTGCGTGGTCCTCTGCCTCGGTCGGACCCTCTGGTATAGGAGAAGGGTTGTCTGAAGCCCACTTCCGCGTAGAAGGGCGGAGGTCTATGTGAGCGGGGGCCAGAAGGCCAAAATCGTCTGGCTGCTCCGCCCCTGTAGCGGCCAGCCTGTCCAAAAACACCCGGCTGGGGTAGCCCCTAAAGTCCCGTTTCATGGAAGACTGAGCCTTGTTAAGGGACGTGAAGATATTGACATGTTTATTACGTTCTTTGAGGAAAACTTCCCCGAATAGTTTGCCCTGTGCCAGTGGTCCCAACTCCTTGGTGCCCAATTCCACCAGCTTCCTGTCAATGCGGAGCAATGCTGCTTTACGCCTCTCAGAGGAGAGGGCCACGTTGGTGTTACCAACAAAACAGAAGCACCTTTGTGCCCATTCTCTTATATCATGCACCCACTCTTTTACCATGCTGGCATCGAATTCGTCAGCCCTTGTGAAAGCGTCATCCGCCAAAAACATGATGCGGGACAATGGGCCAATGGAGTCCAGAAGTTTGTCCTGCACTCCGTGGAATCCTTTTTACACTCCTCTCCGGTGGTCACGGCCACCCCGGGACATGAAGGTGGTCATGACCTTGTCGAATTGCAGAGTCTGAGCCACGTGGTCGGGAAGCGAAGGGCAAGGGCATTCGGAGCGTACGCGATTCCGCACTGTTTTGTCCAGGGGCTTGCGAAGCCACCGATGCATAAACTTGGAGAGGTGGTCGGAGGGAGTCCAGTCCCCAGAACGCGGATGCCGGATGTTGCGAGGGTCAAAGAGACGTTGCCCTGTGGGGTCCAGGATGGCTTCCCCTTCTGCTTGGACGGGGGCGAGATCGTCCGGCAGTTGAATGTCATCCAAGAACGTGCCCTGTAGGAAGCCCGAACGGGAGCCAGCGTCAGAAGCCCAGTCGTTGTCTTGCAAATCAGAATCCGCGGCGTGCCACTCGTCTACCACGGCCATGGAGCGCGTGTTCTCTTCTCCCTTATCCGAGGAGTAGTGGGCAGGCGTGGGTGGGGCTGGTCTGTGGCATTTTGTTGGCGCCTTGCCTTTGCCTGGGTTATCGTTGGCTTTTTCGCCTTTCCAGTGGCGTTTGCTTGGCCGTGAGTCGGTCTGAGCATGTGATTCTGATGCCTCAGAATCGTAGCCATGGTGCTGGGCTTTTGTGGCCTTTTTGGGTTGGTCGGTTGAAGCCGTCATACCCTGGATAGCGCTTTCTCCATAGATGTGGAGATGGCTTCGGCAATCATAGTTTGGAAGTCAGCCGGGTTCTGGGATGCTTCCATAGTGTACAAGAGTAGGACTAATATCAATTCAGAAAAAAAACACTTGGCACAGGGATACGTAGGGCTAGGGGTCAGTCTGCACACCGTGAGTAAAGATACTAGCAGTACCTAACGAACCCCAGCAGGGCAAATTATGCGTGTAACCACAAGGTAACAATCACCCCAGCAGGGTGCGTATGTGAAATTCAAATACAGTGGTAGTAGAAATACCAGTAGTCCCCAGCAGGGTATATTGTTTTTTTTATACTGGGCCTCACCCAGTTATATATACATATATAGATGGCACAAAATCCACCTGACAGAAATAGCAGTGGGCTGCACCCTGGAATGTGTGTGTGTGTATATATATATATATATATATATATATATATATATATATATATATATATATATATATATATATATATATATATTTGTGGTCGGTTAATATCGTATAGTGAAATACCTTGTGATTGGAATTAAGTCGGTGTGGTGTGCCGGAACCGACGTAGAGGGTAGGCCTGAAAAAGAGGGCCCCCCGAATGAATTGTATAAGAGGGAGAGGTGGGTGGGGTGAACAGCGTGCGTACGGCAGGTAGGAAGGGGGGGGGAGTAGCGTTTATATGGAACGCTAACTCCTCCCACAAATACAGGCCTTACGGCCTTAAACTTGTGGTCGGTTAATATCGTATAGTGAAATACCTTGTGATTGGAATTAAGTCGGTGTGGTGTGCCGGAACCGACGTAGAGGGTAGGCCTGAAAAAGTGGGCAAAAGGAAATGCCAGAAAAAACACACTTATAGCACTATATAAAATCCGTTGTCTTGCTACTCATGCATTGGGAATGTTCCTGTATAATATAGCCGATTCCTAGTGCCTCTAATTGTTTGTTCCGGCGTACTGCTACTGGATGTCGTGCTTATTGAATGGATGTGAAAAATAGGAGCCAGTGGACTTACTTACTCTAATGACAGGAGTGTGAATGTAGAATCGTATTTAGAAGTAGTTAGGGAATGATTAGTAGGTCAGGTGTCTTGATTGTCTGGTTCGAATTTTGACGCGACGCGGTGTAGTGTTTGTGCCTTCTTACATTTCCCTTGGGGAGACATGACTTACCTGTCTGATTAGTTGTGATCGTGGAGTTGTAGGGTTCCCGAACCCTTGTATGGTTTCAGGCACATAGATTTAAGAACTGGTTGTGTGGCACGAATGCTGTTTTTTAGGGAGTCTGATACTGCCCGGCATTCCCATCTGTGTATGAACGTTACTGTAGAGCGATAAACCAATTATCTTTTGATATCTTGTGTAAAAACGGGGTATGGTTTGAAAGGCTTGTCAGAAACGTGTATGTCAGTTTGGAATAGTGCGATCGTGTGCGTATGAAGGTTTGAATAAAAGGTGGCAAAAAATTTAGAAAAGACTACAGGGTGATCAGTATGTCTGTGGAAGTCATGTTCCACTGATTCTTGGAAGAATGTCACGATTCTGTTATAAGTATCTTAGAGCAAACGAATAATGTTCTAGATGATAACTTGTGTCGAGCCCCAACAGCCGAGTGACCAGAAGGGGATGCTAAAATGCGGATTATGCTTGAGAGATGTGAGTTGGGTGAGGTACGAGACTCTTGGATAGTCAGCCCTACGACACGAAAATGCTGCAATCCCTCGTTCGACGTTGCCTATGTAGGACATCCTGAAAAAGAACATGACAACAACAATGAACTCAAATAACAACAATACGGTTAAGTAAAATAGAACTGGCTGGCTAACTAGTGCCGAAGCGAAAAGCTCACTACCCCGTGACAAGTGAGGCCCTGCTAGTAGCCAAGCGGCTGGTGAGAGGCTCTACCTATGTTTTGGGCGTGGGGCTCGAGCCACTAGCGTGGTGGCGGGGTGGTGGCCTCTCGGTGACAGTAAAGATCCAAAAACGTGTGGCCGTGTCAGGTGAGGCCCTAACTATAAACCCGATAGGTGGGTGAATGCGAGGCACTAACTATGATTTGGGCCGAGGGGCGAAAATCTCCGTGTTGAGTTTGGGGAGTCGGCCTCGCGGGACCAGCTACGTTGTACAGCTAAGGCCAGCTCCTAACCCTAGATAGCCAGTTCTCTGACCCTAGACGGGGGCTTGATAAGGGGGTAACGTAACGTGTTTGGTAACCCAAGTTGTGGATAATGATAGGTACCCGGAGATTCCCAGACAGAGACAGAGGAAACGAAGGGGGAGGAAGGAGGAAAAAAGAAGAGGAAAGGAACTGAAGTCGAGGGAAGGAAAATAACGTGCCGTACAGCGAAGTACTATGGAGATATAGCCGATAGAACAGCATCGATAGACCCTGAGGGTGCTGAAGATTCTCGTGATGAAACTAAATAAACCTGACAGGAGATGAAAGAAGGTGTTGTGCAGCTGACAGAGAGAGGAGGGTGAAATTAGCAAGGTAGTGAGTAACAAAACGAATGTTACGGGTAGCGAGTACGAATGAAGAGTTGTCGAGTGGAGCCGTGGCCTGATGAGGCAAGGCAGGAATCAAGCCCCCGTACCCCAAAACCCAATCGTGTAACAACGTGGCCTAGTAGAGGCAGTTGTTAGGTAACAAAATGAAAGTAAACCTGATGGAAACAGGTGACAATTGATTGACTAACGGCCAATTGCGTAACAATTGTAGGAAATGTAAACGAAAACACATTCATACCTGTTAGAAACAGGCGACAATAGCGAACCAGTAATTGTCTACTGATAGCAGATGACAACAATAGTAATTGTGAAACTAATGTAACATTTGACTGTCACCTTCAATTACACGTATGAAAAACATTTACCTGAAAGTCTTGCCTGCACAGTATAACTTACAGAGCAGTCCCCCAACGAGGGTATTACATAAATTACTACCCTAGCCAAAGCTGGGAGTACTAGGACAGGCAGTCCAATAACAGTGAAAGAATGGTTATCCACATGGTGAAGCGGCTGAATAATATATAACCTTAGTTATAACATTAATATTTGCGAGCTTACGTAATCGTAATGGAGACAGGCAATTGTACAGTCAGCTGATCAGTCTGAGTCAACCGTGATTTAAACACCAACGGAATTACCTACAACGTAAGACCACAATAAATAGAAAACATTTGAAGACCTGTTTAAAGCATTTTATTAATGTATCACACCGGTGTTTGGATGCAGCCAAAACAGTGAGACTGATGGTTACAGAAAATTGCAGAATTGCTAGGAAAACGCTGAAATCCCAAATATACCGACCGAATAAAGGTTGCAATGTAATAGGTGCAAATGTGAGAAGAAAACTATGGAAGTGGTACCTGCAACAAACATAGTCTCGCATAAATATACAGACACAATTGACAATAAATACCAAAACAAATAGTCTGCTGAAATGTAACCTGAGTGCCGGTTTCATACGAACCGTGTTGTCTGTGAGTGTCAAGCGTTCATGAGTTAGACCGTTAGTGAGCTTGATCGCATAAAATATAGGTCGATACCCCATCGTGTAACAACGTGGCCTTGTCGAGGCAGTTGTTTGAAATGTGGACGAAACTTAATTGTACCTGAAAGAAATAGGCGACAATAGCGAACTAGTGATTGTCTAAAGATGACACCTGGAGACAAAACAAGCCAGTAATTGATTGGCTATAGAATGCTGTCATGAACCTGAATCAAGGTGTAGTTAAAAGGAAGGACATCCTACAATCCAGGCCTCTAAACGGAAACAAATTATGCAGAACATGTAAAAAGTAACACCGTTGGTCATACGAGTAGAAAATAGTAGGGAATATTTATTGAGCATTCCGTGATATTACAAATAGAATAATAACCAAAGGTCCTGTGCATACAAAAGAGACTAAGGACATTAACTAAAATTCCCCTATAAGGCGACAACCCTAAAATAGTAGTATAGATGGAGGGAAAATGGTGAAGGAATGGAGGGTGTTACAGGAGTTTAGGATGTTGGTTGCGAGATAGTGTGTTGATTATAACGTGAAACAAGTAGTCGAGTGACGCCGTGGCCTGACGCGGCAAGGCGAGTAAACAACATTTGTATGTTAACAACCCCTGTAAGTTAATTATAAATTAATGGAGTAACAACCGAGTGGTAGTAAATGAATGAAAGGAGGGGATTTTAATCCGTGCCCCATATGTTACTGTAAACTGTCCTAATGGTTGACAGAGAGTAATATATTACATACAGCAGTAGTCTTCGTTGTCAAACTTAAACACAAAGTGTAGTAAATGCATGAATTGACTCGATTGACAAATGATATTGCCAGACAGTGAAACGTTACACCAGTTAGTGATGGAAAATGGATTAACCCTGAAAATAACGGAACTAGAAATATAACAATTAATTCCTATGAATGCATAATCCAGTGCGGTGTCAGACATTGAGAATTGCTACATGGAAGTGCCAATGTAGATACACCCAAAACAGGACAGGCAAATTCAAAAGGGAATGCTCTCCCACCCACATAGCAATTGCACTATGTCCAAACGTATGCGAAGGAAATAGGCAACAGCTGTCAGCTGGGAAGCATTGATCGCTGTAAAAGAAAGCAATTGCAGGAAACTTGAATGCAAATCAAATAAAGTTGTATTGAATGAATAGCAAAAAACGTAAAGGTTACATGTATGCAAGGCTGAATCTTCAGCTTATGGTACTACAGTAAAATCCAAGAAATGCAGCACATATATGAATTACTGACCATTATACAACCAACAGAGCTGTATGTATATATTATATGTATAGCAGGCATTGATTAATTAGTCAAACTGACAATGAAAGATTCCAAATAAACCCCTGGGCAATTTAGCAAGAATATGCCAAAGTGATAATGATTGAGTGAGTGCAGAGCTCACAGACGTCCACAGTAGCAGAGTTTCAGGCGCTGCACTCTGCCTGTTAGCTCTGCCTGGCACATTACTCATAGAAGGCAACTCCGAATCTCACCCCCTGGTCCTTATTAAGAATGTAGAACGGCAAATAGCCCGAGCGTGGCTATTTGCCGATTACCTTGGAGGAGGAGCGGAAGAACAGAGAGGACGTCGGGACCGCCGGAAGAGTGAGCGCCGGAAGAGTGAGGACCGGAAGTTCGTCTGTCACGGGGAGAGGTGAACAGCGTGCGTACGGCAGGTAGGAAGGGGGGGGGAGTAGCGTTTATATGGAACGCTAACTCCTCCCACAAATACAGGCCTTACGGCCTTAAACATATATATATATATATATATATATATATATATATATATATATATATATATATATATATATTGTGTATATATATATATATATATATATATATATATATATATATTGTGTATATATATATATATATATATATATATATATATATATATATATTGTGTATATATATATATATATATATATATATATATATATTGTGTATATATATATATTGTATGTATATGTATGTATATGTATATGTGGCACAAAATCCACCTGATAGCAGCGAATATAGGGCTTCACCCAGTAAATGGCTGTGAGTGGCACAAAATCCACTGAGAGAAACGGCTTCAGAATATATAAAAAAAAAAATCTTATATGAGTATAGGGGCCTCACCCCAATGTGCAGGGTTAATAACCCTAGTGTGCAGGTGGCAGAGAGGTGACTGACCTTAAGACCCCTGCCTAGAGCATCCGATAACAGAGCGGTCGGGTGCCGAAATGAGGGAGATCGTGGTTCTCCCAAGATGGCGTCCGTGGATCTCGCGAGACGCGAGATCCAAGATGGCCGCCGGAGCGACGAGAATTAAACAGCTTCTCGTCGTGCCGGCAAATGTGCGCACGGCTGTGAAGCCGCAAGGGAGAACGGGCGGTGTGAGGGAGATGAGAGGGTAGCGTTACCCTTGGTATAGAGACAGCGGTCCGACGGCGCTGAAAAAGCCGGCGGACCGAGAATGCGAGCAGAAAAAAAAAACAGAGAGGGGAGAGAGAGGGGCAGGAAAGTCCCTGTGGAAAGTATAAGGGAGTAAAAGCCCAGACACAAAGTAGGAAATAAAGAAACAGAAATAAATAGACATATAATAAACAATAATCTTTACATAAATGGAAAAACTAAAGTGAACAATAGGAAAAACACCATAAATAGTAATTCAAAAGGGAAGAGCCAAAAACTCTGACCAGTCTGCTGATGGAGCAGTAAAGAAAGAGGGGGAGGAGCCTCATCACTGTGAATACTATACCTCCTATTGCATTTTTGATTGGTTAATGTTTTTTCACTTTTCTTTACTGCTATGTGGAGTTAGTAAAGAGAGTTAATGCAAAATTTAGAGAAAATAATAGACATTTCAATATGATCATTGTATACTGCACGTTTTCATGCACATTTCACTATAGTTATGTTACTTTAGCTATCATCCCCACCAACATTCTATCTCTTTCTTTTTAATAATGCTGGAGGATGTGGTAGTGAGCGTGTAAAGTGCTTCACTATATATATCAGAAGAGTGTATGGGAGAGATTGATGGGGACATTTTCAGCCTGGCAATAGCAGCAAGAGTATGGCAATCCATCGATATCAGCTGCTGTGGATCCCTTCCAATACTGCAGCTTTCTGAGTGTGTTGCATTCAACAGTGACTGGAAAAGCAGAGAACAGGCAATCACTGGCAGCCTAGCTGCAGAAATACAATTGTTCAATAAAATAATATTAAAGATACATAACAATGAATCTTGTGTTCTTGTGAAATTTATACTATCTTGTCTGTAAACCACCCAACCTTAGCCCCTTTAACAGCAGCCATTATTTTCCCATAATACATCCTTATATTAATGTACTTGGCTCCTTCTCATTTGCTATGTGCACTTTCAGATATGCCATCAGAAATGTTGTGGCTGTTCTCAAAACTACTAGGAGGATTCCCTCAGTCATTCTATCATTGACACATGCATGTACCCTCACAGAAATGCATACACAAATACACATAGTTATACATTCCAGATATGCACAGAGATAAACACATGCAAAAACACATTCACAGAAAAACACTGCTAAACACTTACTCCTACACTTTCAGACATACATACAATTTAAATAAATGTCTCTAGCCACCCTCCTGTTTTCCTACTTTCTGCTGCAGGAGGGTGGCTTCCCTGAGATACACTGGGAGCTAGCTGGTTCTCAGGCAGAAACCAGTGTACACCAGTGTGGCTTTGTGTCTGCAACAGTGGCTTTGTGTCTGCAACAGTGCACAGTCAGCCAGCATTTAATACAGGTAAGGGATCAACTGCCATTAAGTAGGAATAGATATTTCTCTCTCCAACAGGGCCAGATTGTGTTAAAGCTCTATTGCATGCTCCCAAGCCCAAGTTTGCCTCTTAATACTGCAGTGCTGAACCTTTGTTTGGCGGCACTGTACATTTCCTCAAGGACAAATAGGATCTCTCTCTCAAACTCTGCCTATCTCATATCCTCAAACTGTTTGTGTATACTGTTTTATAATTAGTTACAGTTATGGGAAAAATAAAGTACACACCCTTTGAATTATATGATTTTGCATATTGGGACATAAGTCATCTGTTCCTTAGCAGGTCTTAAAATTAGATAAATACAACCAGCTGCTATAAAAAACAGATTGTTTCTTAGCCGCTCTTAAAATATTTTAAAACCTTTAAAACCGAGGGTTTACTATCTTTTCCCCATGACTGTATATTTTATTAAAAATTATGGCTTTTAAAATATGTTTTAGTGGAAGTCCCTTTATTTTCTCTGTAGAAGTGAAATGGATATGGCAAGGAAAAACCTTATTGCAAGAGTTGAGGAGTTGACTGCAGAGAGAGAGGCTCTTCAAAGAGAAAATGAAAATACAACACAAAGCTTAAGTTGGTGTGAGTCCAAGTTGAGAGAAACTGAGCAAGACCTCCAGAGGTGCATTTTCTTTTGTCTTTTAAAAAAACATATCTCATGTCTACCTGCTGTCAAATTACTATCAAAACCAAAAAAGTAGAATTACATTTTAAACATTTCGTGTGGTTCAGCAGTGGGTTCACATAATAAACATAGTGCTTTATACTTTGCTTTCCCACAATGCAAGCCTTTTCCAGGGAAAACTTAAAATTCAGTTGTTCAAATCTATAACTGCAAACTTTTTATGCAGGGCCGGACTGGGAACTAAAAGCAGCCCTGGAAAAAATTCTATACCAGCCCAACAATGCGCCGCGGCAGCACAGGCGAAAATGCATAACCCCCAAACACACACACAAAAAATGCATCACCGCCAAACACACACACAAAAAATGCATCTTCGCTTGTTTTCTTGTGTTTCTTATTCCCTCTTTTGATTTTTTTTTAACTCGTTTAGTGTATCTTGTCTCTAATTTTTCTCCTGTCTCTTACCACCCCCCGTATGTGTCTTTCATCTCCCTTGTGTATCTTTTACTTCATCCCAGCCTGTGTGTCTCTTTTTACCCTTCTCCAGCCCTCTGTATGTCTCTTCCCCATCGCCTTTTGTGTGTGTCTATGTCCCCCCAGCAAACCTTCTGTTTGTCTCTTTGTTTTCCCCAGTCCCTCTGTGTGCATATTTTTCCCCCAGCCCAGCTTTGTCCCCCACAAACGTTTTGTATGTCTCTTTGTTCCCCAGCAAACCTTATGTGTGTCTCTTTGCCTTCCCCCAGTCCCTTTGTGTGCCTCTTTCTTCCCGCAGACCCTCTGTGTGCGCCTCTTTCACCCTCTGTCTCTTTCTCCCCCCTCCGCCTGTTTCTCTCTTTCTCCTCTGTCTCTTTCTCCTCCTCCGTCTCTTTCTTCCCCCTCCCCCTGCCTCTCTTTCTTCCTCCTCTGTCTCTTTCTCTCCCTTCCTCCTGTGTCTCTCTCTTACCCCTCTTTCTCTCCCTCTACCCCTCTGTCTCATTCTCCCCTGTGTCTCTTTACCCCCCCCCTGTGTCTCTCTCTTACACCTCTTTATAACTCTCCCTCCTCTGTCTTTCTCCCCATCCTCTCTCTTTCCCTCCCTTCCTCCTGTGTCTCTCTCTTTCCCTCTTTCTCCCTCACTCCCCTTCTGTCTCTCTCTTCCCTCTCTTTCTCCCCTACTAGCTCTCTGTATCACTCTCCCCTGTGTCTCTCTTCTCCACCTCCCACTATTTCTCTCCTTCACCCACTGAGACTGACCTTGTCTGAAATCGGATCTGGAACGGCAGGGACAGCAATGTGATGTTGTCTCTCTCTCTCCATCATGCTCCCATGCGGTTCCCACAATTCCCTGCATGGACACATCATAGAGTAATTACTACTCTATGGTGTGGCTGTGCTGGGAATTGTGGGAACCGCATGGGAGCATGGTAGTTAGCTCCGCCCCCATCCTCATTCCTCCAATGCTTACTGACAGCTGCACGCCTGTCAGTATCAGTGAGTGTGCCGCCAGACCCAGTGGCGGATCCAGAGCCTGATCTCGGGAGGGGCACTTATAGATTATTTAAAAAAAAATCCTGGCACAATAACCACTACAGCTCAGTGTAGTAGTTATGGTGCCAGTAGTGCCAGGATCCCACCCCAGAGTAAGTAGTCATACCGTTTAAGAACAGTTTGACAACTTACCTGGGGTCTGCTGGGATATAGGGCATAGGAGAAGTGGTGTGTGTTAGGGGTGAAGTGTGTGTGTGAAAGGTGCAGTGTGTGTGTGAGCGGTGAAGTGAGTGTGAGTACGTAAGGGCGGCAGTGTGTGTGTTAGGGGGCAGTGTGTGTGTGAGGGTGGCAGTGTGTGTATGGGGGCACTGTATGTCTGTGTGGAGCAGTGTGTGTATGGGGGGCACTGTGTGTATGGGGGGGGCCGTGTGTGTGTGGGGCAATGTGTGTATGGGGGGGCAGCAGTGTGTGTAGGGCACTGTATGTGTCTGTGTGTGTATGGGTGTGCAGGGCAGTATGTGTATGGGGCAGTGTGTGTAGTGTGTGTAGTGTGTGTATGGGGGCAGTGTTTGTGGGGCAGTGTGTGTATGGGGGCAGTGTGTGTATGGGGGGCAGTGTTTGTGGGGCAGTGTTTGTGTATGGGGGCAGTGTTTGTGTATGGGGGCAGTGTTTGTGTATGGGGGCAGTGTTTGTGTATGGGGGCAGTGTTTGTGTATGGGGCAGTGTTTGTGTATGGGGCAGTGTTTGTGTAGGGGGCAGTGTTTGTGTAGGGGGCAGTGTTTGTGTATGGGGCAGTGTTTGTGTAGGGGGCAGTGTGTGTATGGGGACAGTGTTTGTGAGGCAATGTGTGTATGGGGACAGTGTTTGTGGGGCAGTGTGTGTATGGGGTCAGTGTGTGTAAGGGGGAAGTGTGTGTAGTGTGTGTATGGGGGACAGTGTTTGTATGTGGGGCAGTGTGTGTATGGGTGGGGGAAGGAGGGAAGGGAGGCTTTTTAATAAATAAATAAAACATGATTTAATAAAATATTTATGTCCCCCCTCCCTTCTTACCTGTATTGAGGACGAGGGGGGACATTTCTGGATCCCTGGTGGTCCCAGTGGGGAATCCCCGGTGATCCAGTGGTTACAGTGAACTCTAGCCCGCGCTCCAGGGCTAGAGTTCACTCTCGCGATATTTGGAGCGTTGCCGTGGTAACCACGGCAACGCTCCAAATCTCGCGAGAGGACTACCCGGAGGAGCTGCGCGCTGAGCTCCCGGGTCCTCTCTCCTCCCTCTCTCTCCCCTGCCGGCTGTCAGCACAGTGCCTGCGGACCGGGGAGGGTGATCAGAGATCTCCCTCCACGGTCCGCAGGCACTTTGCAGGGCTGGCACTTGGGCAATGCCAGCCCTGCACTAGCCGGCAGGGGTGGATCTCGGGGGGGGGGGGGGCAATGGCCAGACCGGCACACTCACTACCCGGCCCGGCGGCACCATAATACACTAAGGGGCCGGCCGCAAGGTAACTATTGAACGCGGCCGGCCCCCTCAGAGTGTGCCACGGACGGGCTGGCAGTACCTAATTGAGAATTAGAGCTCTGCAGCCCCCAGGTGCCGCGGTCCACCGGGATATTTCCCGGTATCCCGGTGGGCCAGTCCGGCCCTGTTTTTATGGTTTGTTGATTAACTACCTGGAAGAAAAATACAGTTTAATTGTACAGATTACCTTTCACCAATCGATTCCTCTTCTCTCCCTCTGTCAGGATCTGTTCTTCATTTCTTCCTGTCTGCTCTAGTTTTCTTTAAAAATTAAGTAGGGACTATTTCTCTTCTGGAGGTTTCCTACGCCATGACCAGCGGAGGAGCAAAGTGTGCTTCGTTTCGGTGGTCAGAGCAATTTTCCCATAATCTTTAGCTTTCCTCCCTGTTCCTGCAATGCTTCCTATCAGGATTGCCGATTTGGATCCTAACAGAATAAGAACAGTTTATCCATTTGGGTTAGATAATTCGGGACTTTGTTCGGATCACAATTTCATTTGAATGAATGAAACTCAGATCATATAAGTGATGTGGCTGCATCTTGCAGCCGCTTAGTAGATAGCTCCCTAATTCCCACGGTATTAGGGAGCTATCTACCAAAAGGCTGAAAGACCTAAATTGTTTTTTCAGCCAAATTTACTAATACTAAGTAAAGATTACTTAGTATTAGTAAATTCTGCCCCTACTCGCTATACCGCGAGTAGGGGCAAGTCTAGTAAACAGTGTCACTGTCCTCCCCCCCCCCCCCCAGCCCCACCCCTGCACGGTGGGTGTGGGCCCTAAATAACAATAAGGGGGGTGACCTACTGTCCTCCCCCCAGGCCCCACCCCTGAGCGGCGGGCAGGGACCCTAAATGAAAATCACCCTTCCATGGTGAAATTTTTTCCCCAAGCCCTTAGTCACCCCCCCCCCCACCCAAATTAAATCTATCCCCTACCTACCCCCCTCACCCCTCTAAAAATAGTGACGGGGAATAAAATAACTAACCTGTTAAGAAAAATTAAACTTACCATTTGATGTCGTCTTTCTTCTAAAAACGGCCAAATAAAATCATACCCTTTCGAACTAGATATGCCACTACTCGCGGTATAGTGAGTAGGGGCAGAATTTATTAATACTAAGTAATCTTTACTTAGTATTAGTAAATTTGGCTGAAAGACCAATTTAGGTCTTTCAGCCTTTTGGTAGATAGCTCCCTAATACCGTGGGAATTAGGGAGCTATCTACTAAGCGGCTGCAAGATACAGCCACAGCACAAATACGATCAGAGTTTCATTAATTCAAATTAAATTGCGATCCGAACAAAGTCCCGAATTGCGTTCTAACACGAATGGAGAAACTGTTCTCATGTCTAAGTGACAGGACATTCGGCAATACTGACAGGAAGCATCGCGGGAACAGAGAGGAAAGCTAAGGATTATGGGAAAATTGCTTTAACCACCGGAAACGAAGCACACTTTGCTCCTCCGCTGGTCATGGCGTAGGAAAACTCCAGAAGAGAAATAGTACCTGACAGAGGGAGAGTAGAAGAATCGATTGTGGAAAGGTAAGTTCGGCATGACAGTGCCGCTTTAAGGGAGAATTGCTGGGACTACAAAGTGAATTTAAAATTGATGGTTAAAGTAACTGAACTGGAATTGTTTTCCAAGTCAGCTATGCTTCTAATAAATAAGCACCCTATTTAAAAAAACAAAACAAAAAAAAAACACACCCTAATCCTGCAGCTTTCAAGTGTTAAATAATAACAGCAGAAATTGCCAATGTTACTCAAGGGAAAGGTTGTGTAATGTTATCGTACAAACAAACGACCCCTCTTCTTCATTCTGTATCCCATTTACCTAATGCCTCAACAAAATAAAGATTGACCAAAAAAAAAAAAAAAATGCCAAAACGTCTTACGTTAAAAATTAATAAAGTCTCCAACTTGTGTTTAGGGTCAGTCCATGTAGATCAATGCAGAGTGATAAGCATTGGAATTTTCTGCTATATGTCATATTCAAATAATTTTATCTTTGTTTTCATAAAGTTAAAACCAGATATCAAATAGACATTGCTTCAGATTCAGAGCATCTCAGACAATCAGCGATCACAGTCTATCCATTTCATACATTGTTGCACTTTATCCAGACTCTGGATAAATGCGAAATGCGTAGACTGTGATCACTGGTGGTCTGAGAAAATGCTGTGAACCTGAAGCAGTGTCTGAAATATGGTTTTAATTACCTTTTCTGGAAGGGGTTGTCGATTTTAGTTTTGTAATTTATGTGTGTGTATTGAGAAATATATAATATATTATTTTTCCTTTTTACAGGATCCAAGTTGAAATGGAAGAAGCTAGGAAGCAAAGCAGAGAAGATGCCGAGGTAAAACAATTGCTTCTTGCTTGCATGGCTTTTGAGTGCAGATATATAAAATAATGTGTTGAATTAATGTAAAAAATGATATAAATATAAAAAAATGTAAATGTATTTTACTTTTTAAAGTTTTTTTTGTTTTTTTTGTTTTCTATTTCCAGTCATTCATGCACAGTAAACTAGTAAACCAATGTTGGATACAGGTAATACTTGCAATTTAGGTGCACTTCTAAAGTTGTTTACAAAATTGAAGATTATGCTAGCTTTAGTGTACTAATAATCTTAATTTTAATAATGACAGGAGGCTTTGTATTTTGCATATCTCTCTTTACTAACTCCAAACAGCAGCAAAGAAACACATAGAAAAAAAGAACCAATCACAAGAGAGTCAAATCCGAAGGATACATTTCCCAATAGTTTCACATGAACCTCCAATTGTCATCAGAGACGAATCATACTGGAAAGAGAATGTGTGACAGGTTTAGACACATAGTCAGGAACATGTAATCCAATTAATATACCATATAAAACATCCCATCCGCGAATATAGTAAACTATAATCTGATAAACTCTAAACTCTAATGAGGAGTCCAGATTAATGGAAGTACAAACAAAAATATAAGCACAAATGTGAGGGGCAAACCTACCTTAGCCCCTAATATCTACAAAGCAGACAAAAAGAAAGATTATTAGTACACTAAAGCTAGCCTAATCTTCAATTTTACAACATGACAGGAGGCTTTGTATTTTGAATTTTTAACACTGATAAAAGACTATAGAACTAAATAATAGTCCTAAGGTGAGTAGAGAGATCCAGCACTTCGGCGTTGCAGGGGAGACTTTCCCGTTGAACGTCCGCATAATCGCTATCTGACGGGAAACTACACGAGACCAAGTCTGAAAATCTGTCAGCAGGATGTCTAGTCCTGTAGAGGAAAGGAGAACAACCTCAACAACCCATAAGCTGGAGGGGAGTGTCATAGGGTAGTTGGTAAACCCTGGAGGATCCTAGTCCATTGTGGTCCTCAGGTTGGAATACAGGCTGTAGTTCTGTCTCCATCCTCAAATAAGGGATCAAGATACAGTTTCAAACACCAGACAGGCTGGGAACGTCCAAGTGTAGGGGTAGGGTCGTCGCTTCCCTGGGGTCCCAGATTCCCAAGAGGTCCCCAGCAGCCTGCGATCGTCCGCCGTTCTGCCAAGAACCCCAAAACTGGTCCAGGTCCCCAGGTAGTCAACCCTCCCGGAATAGATGTGAGTTTCCTACGGTTCTGTGAGGAAATGTCGGACCTGAAAGTAGAAGGAGAAGATCCTCGTCTGTCAGAGAATTTTCGTAGACCTTGTAAGCATGGGAAGCATATGACCCTCGGGAAGATCCGGTCGGACGGAGTGCGAACACCATCATGCACCGACTTATGCTGTGACGAGTGGGAACATCAAAAACAGTCAGCCCCTATGAGATGTGTCTCCCCCGGTAGACTGGCTGATCTCTGGGTTCTGCGAAGAAGACAGGAATCAAAGGAGTCTTCATGTTGTCTAATAAAGGGTGAGTTGGTCCATCTCGGTGGGTGCAGTAGGATGCAGCCGGTCTAGTACTTCCTTATCAATCCATGTATAGTGACGTATAACACCAAGACGTCTAGGTATGCAACGTAAAGGGTCACGGTAATGCCGTGGAGAGCCGTGCAAATATTCCCAAAGCGTGGAATCGTCTACTACAAGCCTGGAAGATCCAGGCTGTTCTCGGATAAACGTGGGTGTTGACGAGTTTTCAGTTTCCTGGAGTGGTCTGAATGAGGTCCTCCCGGAAGAGGGTGTCCCGCCTTCCCACCTGTATTCATAACTTCTTTAGGTAGTTTTTCAAGGCCCTCCAGGCTCCGAGCTAAAGGATCGGGAAAAGGAGCCGATGTTCGGACGCATCCCCATAAACTTGGGTAAAGTCGCTGAGAGGGAAGGAAAAAGATCAACCTGATGTGTCTTTAGGTCTCTGAACGCAAGTCAGTTGACTACGTGAAAGTGGCCTTCCCCATGATTGAGTGCCTTTCACTTAGATGCGGTGGAATCCCTTGTGGATGTAGTGGGAGGTAGATTGGTGGTACCCCATGTATCTGTGCTTTCCGTGTTCTCAATCCGCTTATCTGGAGCGCCATAGGATGACTCTCGCTCTTTATGGGCAATGGAGTTAGCGGTATCAGGTCAGATGTCCCCAACTGGGTGGCGACCGGTTCTCATGTCAACCGGTCCTTATGAGAGCAGCGGGACCCTTACGTGTGTAATAAGCTCCCTTCGGAACTGTTGTGCCTGGGGTGCGACTATCTTGGCGCCCAGTTCTGCCAACCATCCGTCAGTACGGAGGAGTGCTGCTATGCGAGTCCCATGGGAGAGACGAACACTGTTTTGTTTTTTTCTGCGAGGAGCAGAAACAGCTCTGAGTCCACATGCCAAAATTGTATGCCTGTTCCCTGACAATGTTTGGCGGCATCCAGCATCGGCCATGGTAAGGAAGTGAACCCTGAAAGACCTCCTCCGTTGGTCACTATAATCATCGGAGCCGCTGTGACCGGCATGGAAGGGCCTGGGTTGTCGACTGTCGTCGTATATGGACAAGCTGAGCAATAAGCTACAAAGCCACGGGTGCATAACATTGTCAAGTCGGTTTATCGTAGTAAGGGATACTCCTGTGTAAGGCACAGACCGGTATTCAGGCACAGGATGCAGGGCAAATAGATTAGTCTACTATTACAGTAGGTAGTGTTCACGGAAACTTACTTCGAATTGTGGCCAAATAAAACAGACTGAGGCTCACCCAGTACATCGAGGTTGCCATTGCATGCCTCCGCTCAGCAGCACCGTGCAGCCCACATATAATGGCATATCACCCTAAGTGCACAGGGTATGAACAATTAAGTGCTGACCATCGCCCTGATATAGTGTCAATCAACTCTGCCATTATTAAATTCACCTGTCAAGGGAAATATATATCTTTTAATTAGGCGACTCTGAATTCCTGTTCAGCGGTTGGCCTGGGTTGTAATCGCATGCCACTGTTCGGCATTATAGTGCAGCGCCCATCTAGCCAGGGCTTGGTGCATAGGCCGTGGGCCTTTAACAGCAGGCCGCAGAATTGGTACAGGACATAAGCCCATGCTGTATCGTGATACCTTATCCATGGAGGTATTCCTCCAGCTGTTGGAAGAGGCTGCCGCCGTAAGCCTTCCCTCAGTCGGGTAGTGCGACTCGCCCATCGTGGGGGTCACACCCGAGAGCTCCCTTAAGTGCCAGTCCCAGCTCCAAAGTTCAGGTTTTCAATCCTCAAATTCGCTGTCGAGACGGATAGGTCTAGAAGCAGCAGTGCCGTAGGGGCCTCACCCCGGTTGCACAGGGTATGAACCCTTCAGTGCTGGCCATCAGCCTGATAGTTTCCTACAGCTCCACCAATAATGCTGAAACTTGCAACTGTCCCCTTTCGGACGAATAGATTGACTTTTATACCTAGTCAGAGATCACCTTAGGTGCACGGGGTGTGGCTGTCTATAGAGTCCCGATCTGTATTCAGGCAGCTGTATGAAGGACCTGGTGATGCCCCTTTAAGCCAGAGTCACCCCATTTGGCCCTATCTCTACGCCATATGTTAGGGAAACCTGTTCAGCAGTCAAATTACCCTACAGTAGGGTGGAGTAGAAACCACTCAGCCAGGGGTTAAATCAGGACAGGATGTGACCGCTAGAGCATGTTCCCGTGTTCCCAAGAGAGCCCAAATCCGTGTTCTGATGGGTAGTCTTAAGTGATAGGGGTTATCCCTTTTAAAGCGGCACTGTCATGCCGAATTCCGTTTTTTTTTTTAACCCCCCTCCCGCCTCAACTACATCCAATCGACCCCCTAGTCACCCTCAAATGCCCCTATGCCCCCCACATTACCTATTTTTTATTCTTTATTTTCTGCCCCGATCTATATTCAGGGCGCCGCCATCTTTGTGTGGGTAGGTGAAGTCCCTGTGGGACACGTCATCTACCCACACTAGATAGCCCTGAGATTCCCGCACATGCCCAGTGAAACATCTGGACATGCGAACGGGAATTTCACCTATTCATTCATTCATCAGACAGACGAATGAATGAATAGAAAAAATCAGACGAACAAACTAACACTGTGTATCAGTGTTCGTTTGTTTGTTCGGTTTATTACAAGGAGGGAGCTACCGGCGTGCAGCTCCCTCCTTGCAATATGTAAAGACAGAAGCGGCAGGGAGCAGTGCTCCCCACCACTTAATAAGCCCCCCAGGTCCCCTCCTCACTCTATGGGGGTCAATATGACCCCCATAATAGCACAAGGGAGATTAAAATCTCCCCAATGCCCCTACTCGCTATACCGCGAGTAGGGGCATGTCCACTAAACAGTGAGCAGCCTATGGCTGCTCACTGTAAAAAAAAAAAGGGTAATAAGGGGGGACGGGGGACCTACTGTCCTCCCCCGCCGGCCCCCACCCCTGGACGGCGGGTGGGGGCCATAATGGGAATGAGGGGGGACCTACTGTCCTCCCCTCAGGCCCCCACCCCTGGGCGGCGGGTGGGGGCCATAATGGGAATGAGGGGGGGGACCTACTGTCCTCCACCCCCCGGCCCCCACCCCTGGGCGGTGGGTGGGGGCCATAATAGTAATAGGGGGGGGACCTACTGTCCCCCCTCCGGCCCCCACCCCTGGGCGGCGGGTGGGGGCCATAATAGTAATAAGGGGGGGGGACCTACTGTCCTCCAGCCCCCGGCCCCCACCCCTGGGCGGCGGGTGGGGGCCCTAATGGTAAAAGGGGGGGGGACCTACTGTCCTCCCCCCCGGCCCCCACCCCTGGGCGGCGGGTGGGGGCCATAACGATAATGGGGGGGGGGCCTACTGTCCTCCCCTCGCCCCCACCCCTGGGCGGCGGGTGGGGGCACTAAGTAAATTCCCCCCCATCAAGGTGACTAGGGGTGCCCAAGCCCCTAGTCACCCACCCCCCACCCAAATAAAAAATGCCCCTACCTACCCCCCTCACCCTAAAAAATAGTGAGGGGGGAATAAAATTGCTAACCTGTAAAGTAAAATTAAACTTACCATTCAACGTCTTCTTTTTTCTAAAATCTTAATTTTCAGCCCCAAAAAAAGCCAAATAAAAAACCATCAAAATTCCAAAGAACTTTCCCACGCTTGTAAAATGACACAGAGCACTGTGATTGGATGGATTTCAAGCCATCCAATCACAGTGCTCTGTGTCATGTTACAAGCGTGGGAAAATTCCAAAGAACTTTCCCACGCTTGTAAAATGACAAAGAGCACTCTGATTGGTTTAAACCCACCAATCAGAGTGTTCTTAGGCTAATTGCAGGGCGGGGCAAGGCTTTATAAGCCTTGCCCCGCCCTGCGGAGCTCAGTCTGCGCGGAGCCCTCCAAGGGTGAAGATGGATTATTTTTATGTGCGCTCGGGTTTTTTCTTTTTCGGCGGGTTTTTTTTTTTTTTGCGCTCGGGTTTTTTATTTTATTTTTAGTTCGACGGCTATGATGGTTTTTTATTTGGCCTTTTTTGGGGCTGAAAAATGAAGATTTTAGAAAAAAGAAGACGTCGAATGGTAAGTTTAATTTTACTTTACAGGTTAGCAATTTTATTCCCCCCTCACTATTTTTTAGGGTGAGGGGGGTAGGTAGGGGCATTTTTTATTTGGGTGGGGGGTGGGTGACTAGGGGCTTGGGCACCCCTAGTCACCTTGATGGGGGGGAATTTACTTAGTGCCCCCACCCGCCGCCCAGGGGTGGGGGCCGGGGGGGGGCAGTAGCCCCCCCCCTCCTTATTACTATGATGGCCCCCACCCGCCGCCCAGGGGTGGGGGCCGGGGGGGGAGGACAGTAGGTCCCCCCCCACCCTACTACTATTATGGCCACCACCCGCCGCCCAGGGGTGGGGGCCGGGGGGGGAGGACAGTAGGTCCCCCCCTACTACTATTATGGCCCCCACCCGCCCCCCAGGGGTGGGGGCCGGGGGGGGGAGGACAGTAGGTCCCCCCCTCTTATTACCATTATGGCCCCCACCCGCCGCCCAGGGGTGGGGGCCGGGGGGGAGGACAGTAGGTCCCCTCCCTCCCTACTACTATCATGGCCCCCACCCGCCGCCCAGGGGTGGGGGCCGGGGGGGAGGACAGTAGGTCCCCCCCCCCTTTATTACCATTATGGCACCCACCCGCCGCCCAGGGGTGGGGGCCGGGGGGGAGGACAGTAGGTCCCCCCCCCTCATTATCTTTATGGCCCCCACCCACCGCTCAGGGGTGGGGGCCGGGGGGGGGGACAATAGGTCTCCCTCCCTTATTTTACTTTACAGCCCCCACCCGTCGTTTAGGGGCGGGGGGCAATATTTTTTTTTTTTTTAATTTTTTTTTTACAGTGAGCAGCCACAGGCTGCTTACTGCTTACTAGACATGCCCCTACTCGCGGTATAGCGAGTAGGGGCATATTATTTACTAATACCAAGTCATTTTTACTTCGTATTAGTAAATTTGGCTGAAAGACCAATTTAGGTCTTTCAGCCTTTTAGTAGATAGCTCCCTGATACCGTGGGAATTAGGGAGTTATCTACTAAGCGGCTGCAAGATGCAGCCACAGCAATGAATAGGATCGGAGTTTCATTCATTTGAATGTAATTCCGATCCGAACAAAGTACCGAATTGCATCCTAACACCAATGGAGAAACAGTGCTCATTCTGTTAGGATGCAATTCGGCAGTTTTGCCGGCGTTCTGTCTAAGTGACAGGACGTTCGACAATACTGACAGGAAGCATTGTGGGAACTGGGAGGAAAGCTAGGGATCATGGGAAAATTGGTCTGACCAGCGGAAATGAAGCACACTTTGCTCCTCCGCTGGTCAGAGCTGGTCAAGCGGAGGAATCCTCCATAAGACAGAGTCCCTACTTTGTCTTATGATTTTAAAGAAAACTAAAGAAGACAGGAAGAAAAGAATAACAGATCCTGAGAGAGGGGGAGAAGAGGAAGAGATTGAGGAAAGGTAAGTTCGGCATGACAGTGCCGCTTTAAGCATCCAGTATTGATATGGAGTCCTGACATAGTCTTGCCGTAGAGTACTGAACCCTGTTCCAGGTTCAAGGGTGATGTCCCTTTAAATCTCCCATTGCTGACATGTACTGTGAGAGCAGCTAAGGTGGAGTAGCAAGATGGCCGCGGTCATCTCGCGAGATTAAAGAAGGCTGCCGCAGATCGTGGGAGAAAAGATGGCGACCCGCAATCTCGCAAGACTGAAGATGGCCGCCGCGGCCTGCTCGGGCTGAAACATGGACACACGACCGATCACACCAGCGCCAAAGGCAACGGACACCAGGCAAGGAGACAACACATATAGACCGGTTTAAACTTCCTGCTACTAAACAGACTACCATACAGATACATAAATAAAATGCTACTGGTTTGCTTATACAAACATAATCACTGCCCTCAGTGACAAATAGGCATGCCTGGGGTTAATTGGGGGGGTGGGGGAGGAAGCAAAGCCTGGGAGCTGGCAGAAAAACCGCGGGAGGGTAGGCAGTAAGTCCCAGTCGGGGCAAAAAAAAATTAGAAACTAGTTAGTAAAGAAATAAGGGGGAGAGGGTCGAGCACCCAGGATAGGACAAAGTAAAAATCGGAAAGATCCTCAGATGCCCCTAGCATAGGAGCCCAGTAAAGAAAGAATGTCCATTAAATGCCCATAATAAGAAATACATATATTAAAATATATATAAAGTACATATAATACTAATACAGATAACTATTAACTACATATACAATGAAATACATATAATATATGTACATATAATGCCTAGAAATACATATCAAACGTATTAAATACAATTCCAAAGGTCCTAAAGATAGGACAAATCCAAAGTAATGGAGAAGAGTAATACTCTGACCGGTCTGCTGGATAGATCAGCAAAGAAAGAGGAAATGATGAGCTCACGTTGCCTTATATACATCCTACTCTCTTGTAATTGCTTCTTTTTTTTTCTATGTGTTTCTTTGCTGCTGTTTGGAGTTAGTAAAGAGAGATATGCAAAATGCAAAGCCTCCTGTCATGTTGTCAAATTTCCACTTGCAGCATATAGAATAAATAAATACAAAAATGCAGTTGACTCACTATTCAAGCTCTTACAATTGAAGAGTTAAAATCACCTACCCAATGCTTGTTATTCTAAATAAAAATTCAAAACAAAGCAAATATATATTAACTGTTATTTCCTGATAAATTAATTTATCAGGAATGTGACAACCCACAAGAACCATAGCCTGTGAAAAACTAGCAGGTCTTTGAGTGGGTAAGCTCTGTTAAGGACGCACTAAGGGTCAGGTTCAGAGACTTTGTAATGAACCTGTCTTTTGAACTACCTGTTAAATATGCATGTTTTAAACCAGTGTTAAAATCTAAAAGCTAGCTGAGCATCATGGGAAATGTAGTCCATAAACAATTTATGGTGTCAAGGTTAGCCATCACTGGTTTAAACTGTATGGAACATTTAATTGTCCCTCCAGATTAGAGGCAGTGCACAGCAACTGGGATTTCCTCTAATCTGGATCAGAAAGGCATGCAGGCAGACGTAAGTCTCTACATTTACCTGTCACAGCACTCTGGTTGGTTGGCTTGGTATTGCACTACTGGTTTTTCCTGTATCTCTGTCTTTCACATAAGCAAATACCCTGAGACACTAGGACGCACCTCTATTGAAACTACTACTCATCTATATCCCATCAAGCATTGTTGCTCCAGTGATACTCTTTTGGACTATTTTACGTTATTTTACTTTTTCGCTGGTGCTGCCCTACCCCATCTCTTTGTATTTTCAAAATTCTTTATTTTCAAAGTTTTCAACTGTTAATGCAGGATACAGAATAAAAAGGGGGGGGAGGGGTGCAAGTACAATCCTTATTTTCAAAGTTTTCAACTGTTAATGCAGGATACAGTATAAAGAAGGGGAGGGGTACAAGTACAATCCTTATATTCTGGTGAGTTACGGTTTGGCATTTCCGGATAGGGGATAAGGAGACTGAGATAGTTGTGGTTGGTGTATCGGATGTCATTAGCGATAGTCTTTCGCGGAGACGTTGGCTGTTGTTCTCCGGAATGTTCAGGAGGTGGGCTGTAAGTCAGTGGCCGTGTATATGGGCTAGTGCCTTGTACGTCTAGGGGGGGTTACCGGGACGGGTAGGGTGGTGGGAAGGCGGGGGGGGGTTGCGCTTACGTTCGTAGGTCTCTATGGTCTCCATGAGGCCCGTTCCTCACGTCGTGGCGCGGGGTTGGTTCGGTGGATAGGCCTTGATCTGCCTAAGTCAGTGCTTTGTGGTGGGCGCTTCGGGTCAGTAGCCTGCTTGGGTGGGTGAGGGTTTCGTGGTGAGAGTTAGGGAGGGAGGCGGTGGGGGTGTTCGCCCTTTGTGGGTTTCGGGTGGTGAGGGGTCGGTGTTGTGGGGGGGTCGTGTTGCCGTTGTTTCCAATTGAGAGTCGGTAGCTGTGTAAGGGGGGGGGGGGTTGAGGTGTTAGTTTGGAGTGGGGCTAATATTGATGGTACATTTACCAGTGGTCTGGCGAAGGCGTGTGGGGGTTAGGGAAGGTCTGGGCAGTGATATCTTGGAGGGGTTGTGGGGGAGGGGATCGGGGCGATTGTCTTCCGGAATTGGGAGAATTTAAGGGTGGGTCAGTCTATATATGACCCAGGGGTCCCATATTTTGTTGTGGTGGTGGGTTGTGTCGTGGAGTAGGGCCGATAGATTGTCCATCTCCCTGGCTTCCTCTATTTTCTTGATGGTTGTGTCCAGGGTGGGAATGTGTTTGTTGCCCCATTGTTCGGCGATTGTGCGACGCGTGGCTAAGGCGATCCCATCTCTTTGTATTATCAAATGGTAAGTATTTATTTTTTTCATTTACTTACAGGTATTTAGTTTTATTGTCTCCCCCCTCACTATTTTTAGGATGAGGGGGTAGCCAGGGCTTTAATTTAATTTGGATGGGATTTTGGGGACCCCTAGTCACCTGGGGGGTGTTTTTACATTTAGCCCCCACCCGTTGCCCATGTGTGGGGGGGAACGACACTATAGGTAGATAGCTCCCTGATACCGTGGGAATTATTGAGCTATCTACTAAGCGGCTGCAGCACGGATCGGATCGGAATTTCATTTATTTGAATAAAATTTCGAACCGACCTAAAAGTACAAATAGTCATATCAGCATGGCTGTGGATTTTTTGTCCGACTCTTAATCAGAAGCAGTGAAGCTTTTGGCTAAAACAACGGGGCTCGCTAATGTAACCAGACGTGCAGTATGGTAAATAAGTTGGTCCGCTGACTCTGCTTCGAAGAATTCCTTGTGTGATCTCCCCTTTGAGCAGGGTAGACTGTTTGGGTCACAACTAGATGACCTACTAAAGAGTATGGCAGGAGGTAAAAAGGCCTTGTTTGAAGAAAATAAAAGATATTCAGGAAACAAACCTTTTTACTACAGATAGTCTTTTGTAGGTTCTCATACAAGAAAAATCAAAGAAGGCTATTTTCCGGTCAAGAAAAAAAGAAAAGGAATTTTCAGAAGAAAAAAAAAAAATAGATTTCAACGCCATGCCAGTGGGTGGCAGACTTCTGCATTTCTTTTTCGGTATGGCAGAAGACTACTACAGACAACTGGGTTCTGTCAGTAATCCAATACTGTTACAAGATAGAATTTCTAGACATTCCTATAAGCAAGTTCCATTGTTTCACAGTTCAGTCCAAATAAGTTGTTGCAGTGCTTTTTCAAGAAGTTCTGGCCTTGTGGCAGAAAAATGTGGTAGAATTTCTTCCAAAAGAAGAACTCAGGGGATCTTGCTCAAGAATCTTTTTGATAAAAAAACAAAAACAAAACAAAACAAAAAAAAAAACAGGTGGTTCTTTCCGTCCAGTTCTGGACTTAAAAATAGTAAACAGGTTCGTGGTTCAGAAAAAAGTTTTGCATGGAAAACATATTTTCTGCTTCACCACATAATTCAACCAGGCTCATGGCTATGTTCCATCAATTTGCAAGATGCTTATCTTTACAAGCCCATGGAAGAAGAAAGCAGAAGATTTTTAAGATTTGCCATAAAGATCAGGAACATCTACGTCCTTTTCAATTCAGGGCTCTACCCTTTGGCCTTTCTTCAGCCCCTAGAGTCTTTACCAAGATGTTAGTGGTTTCACGGCAGAATTGAGACAGAGGGGTCTCAACATAGTCCCATATCTAGAGGACTTGCTCCTTATAGCTTCTGCAAAAATACAACTTCTAAACGATGTCAAAAGGGCTTCTATCACCCTGTGGGATCATGGTTGGATCATGAACAAAGAACAATTAGAACTAACTCCATCACGTTCCATCCAGTTTTTGGGACTCCTTCTCAACTCCATTCGAATGAAGATCTTCCTACCAGGGGACATGATAAACAAACTCCAGAGTAATTATAATTACCTTACAAAAGAAGAAGTGTTGCACTGTAAGAGAAGCAATGACACTTCTGGGTCTCTTCACTGCTGCAATCCCAGCCAGTAAACTGGGCCAAAGCACATAGTAGGCCATTAAAGAGGAACATCCTCTTTTCCTGGTATCAAAAGACTGCCGATTTAGACCAATCCATGCTCTTAAGCCCATCTGCTCTCCAAAGCTTCATTTGGTGGATGACATTTCATGTCGGAGGGTCAATCTTTCCAATTAAAAAAAATACATTTGTTTGTATCTACAGACACTTCAAGTATGGGATGGGGTGCTCATATGAGTCTAAAGGTTGCAAAAGGCCTTTGGAATCTCCAAGATTCAAGAAAGTCTTCAAATTTCAGAGAGCTAAAACCCATTTGGATGGCCCTTCTCTCTTTCAAAGAACATCTGTAAAGTCATCACACAAAAATAAGATCAGAGAACTCATTGGCATTAGCCTATGTGAACAGGCAAGGAGGGATGTATTCAGTTCCTTTGCAACAACTATGCACCAACATTATGCATTCGTCAGAACTACACCTGTTGTCAGTATCTGCAGTCCACTCAAAGGGGGAGATAATGTTCTGATGGATGCACTCAGCAGGAACCATCTGAAACAGGGAGATTGGTCTCTCTCTCCTAATTTTTCAGGAAGTTGTGGCAAAATTGTAATTCTGCCCTTCTGGCCTCGAAGAAGTGAGTTTTCCACCCTGTTAAAACTATACAACAAAGTGTTTTGGAAACTTTCTATGTCAGAAAGCATTCTGGAACACAATCTGGCTCCTCTGAAAACCCTTCAGACCTTTCAACTTACAGCCTGGTATCTGGATGCTAGATCCTGAGATCAAGGGGACTGAGTCCTGAAGTGATCAATATCCTCTTAGCTGCTAAGAAAAATTCTACTTCTACAGTTTACACTAGAATCTGAAAGAAATTCTACTTGTGGTGTTTTGGAATGCGTGTTCATCCCCTGTCTGCCTCTGTTCCCCAGATTTTAAAGTTCCTTCAACTAGGGTTTGCTAAAGGCCTCCGTCCTGCTACCCTTAAGGTCCATATCTAAGCTATATTTTTTTTTTTTAGTTTTCGAGACTTTGCTTCAGATGTACTTATCTCCAGGTTTTTAAAAGCAGTTTCTAGACTGCTGCCTACCATCTGGGAACTGGTTTCTCCTTGGGATTTAAACATGGTCCTGTCCCCTTTGTGTGAACCTCCTTTTGAAGCATTGGATTCCATCAGTCTGACGATTCTATCTTTAAAAACAGTATTTTTAGTTGTGGTGACTTCTGCAAAATGTCTGGGGGGATTTAAGGCTTTGGCCTCCTCTCCACCATTCCTGGTTTTTCATTTGGATAAAGTAGCCCTGAAACTTTATCCCTCTTTTCTTCCTAAGGTGATTCATTCATCTAATAAAAATCAAGAAATTGTTCTCCCCATATTTTGCCAGAACCCACAAAATCTGACTGAGCGTAAATTCCATTGCCTGGATGTTAAACACTGCCTACAGTTCTACATGTAAAAATCAAATCAATTTTGTAAATCTGACAGGTTGTTTGTCCTTTTCCAGTTGGAAAACCAAGAGTTTTATGGCTCTGAAAGCTGAATTGGCAAGATGGATTACGCAATCTATTGTACTGGCATACAATTCTTCCAAGTTATCTCCTTCTCTGAAATTGCTGATTAATTCTACCAGAGCTGTGGCTACTTTGTGGGCTTTAAGAGCTTCAGCATCTTCTTCCCAGATACGCAATGCAGCAACTTCTTCTTTCTACATGCCTTCTCCAAACATGATCGTTTAGACGTAGAGGCCTCTGAGGATTCTGTCTTTGGATGTAAGGTGTTACAAGTCGTGGTGGAGTGAGGTTTTCCTGCCTTTTCGTTATTGCTTGTTTATCCCAGTTGTTGTGCACTGCCTCTAATCTGCCTCTATTTTTCCTTGAGATTAGAGGCAGTGCACGTTTTTCGCACTCTATTTATTAAATTATTTTTGCAGTTATTTGACTTTTGTTTTTTCTGGGGGTTTGGTGTGTTCTTGTACCTATGGGAGGAGGAGGAGGAGTCAAGGAGTGTTTAAGTTTATTTATTTATTTATTTATTTATTTTTTGTTCGCCTGCCTGCTTTTCCAATCCAGATTAGAGGAAAACCCAGTTGTTGTGCACTGCCTCTAATCCTAAGTAAAAATGAATTTACGGTACGTCCAGATTAGAGGCCGTGCACAGTTGAGTTGCCTAGCTTTCAGGTATTCGGTGCATTATTCCATAAAACAGAAAAGGAGAAGATACAATAGTGCAATAATGTAGCTGTAAGTGAAAATGTGAAGAAATACAGTGGGGATTATACAACTGTATGCTGTCATACTTGGAGCTGGTCATTGAGTCCTTCACTTCTGAGTGTAACATTTGCCTATTTGTGCATCCTGCTACTTATCTGAGAATATTACACTACTGGTTCCGCGCTCTTCTTGTTTATATACACATATACACAGTTGTAAGAAAAGTATGTGAACCCTTTGGAATGATTTGGATTTCTGCACAAATTGGTCATAAAATGTGATCTGATCTTCATCTCTAAGTCACAACAATAGACAATCACAGTCTGCTTAAACTAATAACACACAAATAATAAAATGTTGCCATGTTTTTATTGAACACACCATGTAAACATTCACAGTGCAGGTGGAAAAGGTATGTGAACCCTTGGATTTAACAACTGGTTGAACCTCCTTTGGCAGCAATAACTTCAACCAAAAGTTTCCTGTAGTTGCAGATCAGACATGCACAACGGTCAGGAGTAATTCTTGACCATTCCTCTTTACATAACTGTTTCAGTTCAGCAATATTCTTGGGATGTCTGGTGTGAATCGCTTTCTTGAGGTCATGCCACAGCATCTCAATCGGGTTGAGGTCAGGACTCTGACTGGGCCACTTCAGAAGGCGTATTTTCTTCTGTTTAAGCCATTCTGTTGTTGATTTACTTCTATGCTTTGGGTCATTGTCCTGTTGCAACACCCATCTTATGTTGAGCTTTAGCTGGTAGACAGATGGCCTTAAGTTCTCCTGAAAATTGTCTTGATAAACTTGGGAATTAATTTTTCCTTTGATGATGGCAATCTGTCCAGGCCCTGACGCAGCAAAGCAGCCCCAAACCATGATGCCCCCACCACCATACTTCACAGTTGGGATGAGGTTTTGATGTTGGTGTGCTGTGCCTCTTTTTCGCCACACATAGTGTTGTGTGTTTCTTCCAAACAACTCAACTTTGGTTTCATCCGTCCACAGAATATTTTGCCAGTACTGCTGTGGAACATCCAGGTGCTCTTGTGCAAACTGTAAACGTGCAGCAATGTTTTGTTTGGACAGCCGTGGCTTCCTCTGTGGTATCCTCCCATGAAATCCATTCTTGTTTAGTGTTTTACGTATTGTAGATTCGCTAACAGGGATGTTGGCATTTGCCAGTGACCTTTGTAAGTCTTTAGCTGACACTCTAGTATCACCTCATTGAGCAGTCTGCGCTGTACTCTTGCAGTCATCTTTACAGGACGGCCACTCCTAGGGAGAGTAGCAGCAGTGCTGAACTTTCTCCATTTATAGACAATTTGTCTTACCGTGGACTGATGAACAGCAAGGCTTTTGGAGATATTTTTATAACGATTTCCAGCTTTATGCAAGTCAACAATTCTTAATCGCAGGTCTTCTGAGAGCTCTTTTGTGCGAGGCATCATTCACATCAGGCAATGCTTCTTGTGAAAAGCAAACCCAGAACTGGTGTGTGTTTTTTATAGGGCAGGGCAGCTGTAACCAACACCACCAATCTCATCTCATTGATTGGACTCCAGTTGGCGGAGATCTCACTCCAATTAGCTCTTGGAGATGTCATTAGTCTAGGGGTTCACATACTTTTTCCACCTGCACTGTGAATGTTTACATGGTGTGTTCAATAAAAACATGGCAACATTTCATTCTTTGTGTGTCATTAGTTTAAGCAGACTGTGATTGTCTATTGTTGTGACCTAGATGATGATCACATTTTATGACCAATTTGTGCAGAAATCCATATCATTTGAAAGGGTTCACATACTTTTTCTTGCAACTGTATATGGGTCCCTGTGATCTGTTTTTTAATACCGCATTTATCTGCCTGTGATAATTATATTACCCATTGTGTTCAGTAATCATATCACAGGCAGAGGGTAGGATTTTGTGTGGGAGTGTCTGTGTGTATTGTACAGATTGATTGGTTGTATTTCAAAACCCTTTGGTCAGTACTATGTTTGTGGATTGTGAATAAAAGAGGCTGTATGTGCCAGTACAGCCAGTTCTGCTTGACTCTCTTGCGAATAGAGAGGTTTCAGTGAGCATCCCTTTTTTCTTTAGTTTATATTTATTTGTTATTTTGTCTTTAAGGTGTGCCCTGCTTGTTAATTACTTTCTAGTGGCAGTGTGTAACCGTTTGTATACTAGTGTTGGTTAAATTATCTGCGTGTACCTGCAATACTTTATACAGTGTGATGAGGTAGGTGTAGTGCCCCTGAGACAGGCAGGAAATAACCTCCTCTGCCTATTGTGAAATCTGTCAGTCTTTTAAAATACAGCACGTCATAGCTTTATCTCTGTTTTTCTAGGTGGACATTCCTGCAGCTCAGAGGAAGCGTTTCACCAGAGCTGAAATGGCACGTGTGCTGATGGAAAGGAATCAATATAAGGAAAAACTGATAGAACTGCAAGATGCAGTGCGCAGGACAGAGATGCTGCGGTAAGGGAGTGCATAATTTACTGTTTCTGTTTTGTAAAATGTTCTATGAAGATACTTCTGTGGGGATCATCCTGTGTTTTATTTGTGTCCCTGTGGTGCTGCAAGTAGCAGTGGCAACATGATCTTTCTTGTCGGGGTAGTGGGGATTGAGGGGGGTTGTCATAGGTTGTTAATGCTCTGACAAGTGCCTGGTTTGATATGGGATTTTAAAGGGACACTATAGTCACCAGAACAACTACAGCTTATTGAATTTGTTCTGGTGAGTAGAATCATTACCATCAGGCTTTTTGCTGTAAACACGTTCTTTTCAGAAAAAAATGCAGTGTTTACATTACAGATACCTTCACTGGCCACTCCTTAGATGGCTGTTAGAGATCCTTCCTGGGTCATGGTTGCCTAAAATTCATCAAACATCCAGCATCTCCTCCCTCTGCATGCAGACACTGAACTTTCCCCATAGAGTTCATTGATTCAATTAATCTCTATAAGGAGATGCTGATTGGCCAGAGCTGTGTTTGAATCTTGCTGGCTCTGCCCCTGATCTGCCTCCTTGTCAGTCTCAGCCAATCCTATGGGGGAAGCATTGTGATTGGATCAGGCCACCACTTCTGATAATGTCAGCAGACTGCTTGTTTTTCTGTGGACAAACAGCATGCAAATCTACAGCTTTAGGCTTGAATACAGTAGGATTTTGCTATATTTATGGTGGCATGAGGGGATCAGGGGGGCTAGATGGTGGTTTTAACACTATAGGGTCAGGAATACATTTTTGTGTTACTGACCCTATAGTGATCCTTTAATATTTAAATAAGTGACAATTTTGGGATTTTTCAACTACAAACCACAGAATTGTTGCTCTGTGTGGTAATGTACACAGTAGTAGGCTGCCAATAGTATATTTGTATTTTAATTTCCTGTTCATGCAAATGGGGATCTTAGTTTTTTGTGAACCTTATATGACATGGACATTTAATACATTTATAACTTAGAGTAATGTGCAGATATCTGACTGGGATTGACATCTGTGAGGACAGCCGTCATGATACAATTAATGTCACTAGTAATGTACCTGTCCATATACTGCATGTGACATTCCAGCAGAAAGTACAATTCTCTTAGTTTGAGCATCGCGCATGGGCTGAAATACACTGTAAATGATCCCAAGTGCAAAACCGTTTTGACATGTGCTTGCACTGCAATTTTACCAGCCTTCCAACACTGTGTGAGACCTCTGTCATGTGACAGGGAAGATGGTTTCCATGTGTGTCACACAAGAAAATTGTGAAAGCTCAAACTTAAAACATGTCAAGCTAAAGAATGTTTTTTAATGAACCAAAATCAATGTTTTCACATTTTAGTAAATCTAGAGCTTTACGTAACGTGGAATATGTTGCCATACTTTTTTTGTAAAATCTTTATTTTTCATATTTTAAAAAGAGCTTCAAAAGAAGTTCAGGCTGTGGAAATGAAAAAATCATCTTTTTGGAAAGTGTAAGTACAAATTTAAAGCAATTTAATATGACAATCAGTGTTTTATAAATGTCATAATAATAATCTCATTAAAGAGCACCATGTACCTTTTTTTTTCTTTATTATGGATTGGGTTAAAGTAAATGAGAGGGGGTAGGGGGGCAGGAAAAGAAAGGGGTAACAAGATAGTAGTGGGGAAAAAGGAAGGAAAGGGCATCCAAGCTCGGAGCCGGAGGAGACCACGAGGGGGAAAGGAGCAAGTCACACAGGTACAGGGCACTCACACCCAAAAAGCCACAAACACAAGCAAACACAGCCCTCCTGGGCCGAGGGCCAAAACTCGGAACCCAGCGCATCGCCCGCCACGACAGACAACCCCCCGCCACAAGCGACGTGAAATCACCCGGTGCCGCTGCCACACCTCACGCGGGGAAGACTTGGGCTCTGACAAGTGCCCTCGAGTCTGTGGCCACTCAAGGCGGGCCCCTCGCAAGGCCTGGAGGATAAATACATGGTGCACTGGCCCGACATCACCGCAGGACTACGCCTATCGATTCCCGAGCATCGGGGTGGGGTGAGCAGACCAACCAAAGCCCAGGACTGATGGACTGTTGCCAGCCACCACCGTTAACCGCTCCATGACCCACATATATAATTCCCCTTCACCGAGACCGCAACTTACCAAACCCTGACCGGCTCGCTGCGCTACACAGCTCCACACGCCTTTCATACAGCATGGACCTACCGACCAACGGACTCACCCAGAGTGAATGCTACAAAACCCTCAGTAAATTTTTACCCATGGGATATCTTTAAACGATGGCCGAGTGGTCATCCCCTGAGTGGTCATTCCCTGAACTTTGCGACAGCATGGCCGAGCTTGGGAGGTTTCTGTAGAACACACAGATCTTAATGATAAGCTTCTGTTATTATTTCTAATATATTAGATTCTGTTTTCCTGTTCCTTTATATTAATGTATATCGTATGCCAGTTACTACGCCCTGCAATGTCGATCACCTTAAGAATTTAAACATGTTCTAATCTGCAGCCCTGCGCTTGGAGATTAACTAATAGACTAAGCTTGTTCCCCTTAAATATAAAGATTAATATGCTTAACCCCTTAAGGACCAAACTTCTGGAATAAAAGGGAATCATGACATGTCACACATGTCATGTGTCCTTAAGGGGTTAAGCAAGTTAATAATAGTATTATGCAAATATTCATGCCTAGATTAACTCCAAGAGAAGACCTATAGACAAGCAAATTGTATGATAAATGTGAGTCTAACATGCAAGCGTGGCACACCACACTCGACTTACCCTTAACCCTTTATATGTTAGTTTTAACACATATAAGCCGAACTTAGATCAGCTTGGTTTCACATATTGTTTAATACTCAACTTGTCCATATCCTGATTTTTATAACAAAAATGTGCAAAGTTTTCTCATGCCATACCTGTGATATAAAATGTCTATGTATCTGCTTGCATCAGCTGTCGTGGCAGTGCAAACATGTCTGTTATCTTTATGCACAAACAAAATAAAGAATTAAAAAAAAAAAAAAAGGAAGGAAAGATAAGACTCAAGATTCCTAAATCCCTATAGTGAACATCTCCATCTAACTTGTATGACTCGAACAACTTTCTAAGTTTCTAACTCTTAAAACTCTTACTTGAATATAACTCCTTAAGTAATATTAATTTTACGGACAATATCTTAACATAATCTCTTTATGGCAGATTGGGAATCCACTGCCATTCTGGGAGGGCATGACTGGCGGACAAACTTGGTCACATATTTTAGATATATAGATGATCTGTTTTTTATTTGGGAAGGGACGGAGGATTCCTTGAACCAGTTTTTACAGCATCTAAACAAAAATGACAGAAGTATTATTTTAACTTGGGAATACAGTAACTCTTCCATTCATTTTTTAGATTTAGAAATTTTTATTAAAGATGATGCAATTAACACCAAAACTTTTTTTAAGAAAGTATGCACTAATAATGTTATTGATAATACTAGCTGCCATCATAAACCCTGGCTCCAAGGCATACCAAAAAGCCAGTTCCTCCGTCTTCGGAGGAACTGCTCCCTTACCCAAGACTTTGAAGCCCAATCTCAGACGCTGTTAGACAAATTTTCTGAGAAAAATTACCCCAAACAAAATTTAGACCTTACTCTAAAGAATATTAAAGATAAAAACAGATCAGAACTTCTTGAATACAAAAATAAAAAAGACACTAAAGATGCACCATCTTTGCCAATTATTTTCGACTTCAATAACAAAAGCAATGTTATGAAGAAGATTATTAAGAAACATTGGCATATATTAAAACAGGATGAAACTCTAGCTGGCGTTATCCCAGATAATCCACATGTCATATTCAGAGGGGCACCCAGCTTTAAGTCCATCCTCACAACTAACTATACCAAACAAAAATACGATAAACCCCCTCCTAACCTTCTTACTTTTTTACCTAAACCTAGTGGTTTTTTTAAATGCAACAAGTGCATAGTATGTAAACGCACCAGTGACATTATTAAGTCTAAAACTACTTATTTTAAATCATCAATTACACAAAAAAACTATCAGATAAAACACTTTATTCACCGCAATACAAAAAACGTCATTTATCTATTAGAATGCCCATGTGGCTTACAATATGTAGGTATGACCACTAGAGATCTAAAAACAAGACTGGCCGAACATTGTCGCAACATTGCAAAAGGCTATGATAACCATTCGGTATCTAAGCACTTTCTGAAACACGATAAAAATCCAAAACTTTTAAAATGCATTGGTATAGATATATGTAATGTCCCATGGAGAGGAGGTGACATCAAAAAGATTCTGGGAAAAAAAGAAATGGAGTGGGTCTATAACCTAAAAACCCTTACTCCAAAAGGTCTCAATATAGACTTTGACCTTTTTTAACTTTTTATAAAAATAAAAAATGCCCCTCTAATCCTTTATGATATTAATGATGGTAGCAATAATTTTTTTATTACACAGTAACAATAACTTTTTTATTACACAGCAACAATAACTTTTCTACTACTTTATGCTCCTCATTCCAATCATTGTTTATTTACACAAATATTACTTATATGAGTATGTACTAACTACATTTCATATATATTTTTATTAATTTTATTATCTTTATTATGTTTTTATAAACTTTGTATTTCACAGTTTAGTTAACCTTCCCCAAGATATACATATATGATGTTAACCTTAATCAAATTTGTTGACAATTATAATTTCCCCCACTGTGCCTAAGTTTTATCCCCCCCTCCCTGTTTATATCCCCATTATCCCCTCCAGGGAGTATGCTAATTTATCTAAACATCAGTCACGTGACGCGGAAGTATTCTAGTCGCGCGTCACATGACCCGTTTTCTTTCTTTAATTTATCAAGCTACAAGCTTCGTTTTTATAAACCAATATTACCACTCAGTTAGTTTGGGTTATAGCTTCACTTTTATACCTGTAAAAGTCATTTTTATTTTTTTATGCTAATTTCCGAATTCGTTCTTAATATATCATTTTTCACAGGATTAAAGCCTCTTTTCCTGTTCTTTCTGGTCCCATAAGATTGGCCTCTTATAATATTTTATCCTATTGTGTTTAAAAAACACTTTTACTATATTTTATGTTTTATGCTAATTATGGTAATGACGCCATTTTGGCGGGATATTCAAATTTTACTAATACTATTGTACCCTATATAAGTTCATGTATGTCAGGTTATGTTTTCTATTATCTACTTGAAGAAGCCTCTTTAGGCGAAACGCGTCTAGATATTATACATTTTATATTTTATATTTGTAATAAAGGAATTGTTGGCACCAAAATATCTTGTTTGCCATATTCCTTTAAATATCCTTTTTTACCTTTTTTAACCTGACCTTACTTATTATTTATAAACCCACGCAATAGCGCAAAGAATCCATAGGTGGGGATTATACCACCCATACGCTTACACCGAGCAGTTCAGCCTGCTCTATATACTGTGAGTATATTTTTATTTTCTTCTAGCATTTTTATCTGCCATACAGAGAGCACTATATTTTATTTTCTCTTATTATCGGCCGAGCCGGATCATCGCTGGACTTTTCACCTGCACTACTTGCTGACCAGCGTCACCCTATATATCCTTGAGTGGGGATCATTCCACTTCACGCATATAATATCAGAGCTGGATTTTAGCTCTGAAAATTGTGAGTAATTTTCATTATCACTATTTTATCCCCTTTCACCTTGCTGACATACTGTACCATTGGGATTTTTGTTTTCCTGCTTTTATCTTCACATATCATCACCGAACTACAAGTGCATAGGCGTAAAGACTGACATCATCCTCAAGCATCCTCCATACTTTGTGGAACTTACCACTTCAGACTTATTGTAGGACTTTGGACTATTATTTTATTATTATTTTATTTATGCATAATATTATTTTTATGTAAGTTAGGCGCACCCTTTTCATTTCTGTTTTCGTGTTTTATGTTACTTATATAAGGGGATTAGGGGAACTCCCCTTTTAAGGTGTGCAGCCGTTCTAAACTATATTTCTCTGTGGCTACGTAGCGCTGACTCTTCACCCCATTCATTTTTATCAATATCTTAACAATTACTGCATTTTGAGGAAAAAAAAGAAAATTATTGATATATATATATATATATATATATATATATTTTTTTTATATTTCTAATACAATATATATTTATATCTCATAATAATTTTCTATAAAATAGAAAATTATAATATAAACATATATATATATATATATATATATATATATATATATATATATATATATATATATATATTATAATAATTTTCTATTCTATATATTATAATAATTTATTTTTTTTTACATTTTTTTTTAATGCAGTAATTGTAAATTAATAGATAGATCTGACCGTAGTTTGCGAGAAATATAGACCCTTATTAGGATACTGTAAGAATGAACGCCAGGGTTTAAATAAATTAAGGAAAGGAGTAAGGGAAAGAAAAAGGAAAGCAAAGAGAGGGGTTAAAGGTCTAGGAGAGAAAAGATAATTGAGAAAATATTGTTCCTTAAATAACTAAAATTTCTTATATTTTTATTTCAAATATTTCCTTCTAATTCGTATGAATCTTGTAATTTTCTCACTCACATCTTTTAAAAATCTATCTTGAATATAACTCTTTCAATTGCATAACTTTTATGGATAATGTTTCACTTGATAAATAATCTGTGTTGAAAACGCCTTATCGCCAGCATGACATCATAACATCTTAAATTGATCATTTAAATCATGCCTGTCCAACCTGCGGCCCCCCAGATGTTGCCAAACTACAACTCCCATGATTCTTTCAATGAAACAGATAGCCAGGGAATCATGGGAGTTGTAGTTCAGCAACATTTGGACAGCCCTGATTTAAATGATTATTGTAACCATTAAATTATATCCCCATATTAACTATGTCATTTGGAGAGTATGGATGAGTTTTGGACATAGTGAAGGGTTCTTTACTGTGTTAAAAGATTACAAAATGTTACTTCTAATCTAACTTTAAATGCTGCTTGTAATATATATATATATATATATATATATATATATATATATATATATATATATATATATATATATATATGTGTGTGTGTGTGTGTGTGTATATATGTGTGTGTGTATATATGTGTGTGTGTGTGTGTGTGTGTGTGTATATATGTGTGTGTGTATATATGTGTGTGTGTGTGTGTGTGTGTGTATATATGTGTGTGTGTATATATGTGTGTGTGTGTGTGTGTGTGTGTGTATATATGTGTGTGTGTGTGTGTGTGTGTGTGTATATATGTGT